>NW_010099954.1:3801-4127 GCF_000699245.1 Pterocles gutturalis | reverse complement strand
GGCCGCCTCTCCCGGGTGCCGGGACCGCTCTTGCTGCCAGTGATGCTGTACAGATCCCGCCACGGGCCGCCAGACTGTCACCGACCACCGTCGCCCTGGTGACATAGACCGTGACGGACGGGCCTCCTCGCTGACACCTCCTCCCAGATGCCACTGGACGGTGGAGCCGTCAGGGCGGGCGCTGCCCTGAGCCCTCGCCAGGAATATGTGTCTCATCATCTTGCTAAACCACCTACGCCCAAAAAAATCACCAGACCGAAACCCCCAGCTCTGCCTTCAGCCCTGTCGGTCCTGAATGTTGGGTCTCGCCACCAAAGTTCCTCCCT
>NW_010099954.1:1465-3722 GCF_000699245.1 Pterocles gutturalis | reverse complement strand
ACCGGGACCGTCACCAGTCCTTTCTGAGAGGGTCACTGAGCACAACCTGTTCTCTTTCAACGGCCACAGCCTCCCACGGTGCTGTCTCTCAGCTACCATTGTACCCCACCCCTGCCGACCCTTGCACCTTCCTGACGGCACCAGGCTGGTCTGCCGGGACCCTGAGCCCTGGGAACCGCCGCCAGCCCTCGTGGGGATGACGGCCGTCCCGGCCGCGGCGCTTCTGCTCCCCCGATGCTGGGATGCACCCTGTGGATCTTGCCCCGATGCTCTGCCAGCGTTTGCTGCCAACGTTCCTCCAAGCTCGTTTCCCACTCTCAACCTGCACATCAAAAGCACAGCACCACCTACGCTAGGCACCAGAACAAAACAAAACAGCTACACACCAACCTTCATGCCTGCTTTCCTAGGGCTCCAACACTTCTCTGTGTCTGCACAGAGATAGTAGGGACAGGACCGTGCGTTCCCAGCCTCGAGATCCACGCCTCGGCCACCCCACGCCTCCCCAGTCCGTCTCCTGGCCTGGCCTCCCTGTATCCTGCTGCTAAGAATCTCCACCCTCTACGAGGGACCGAAAACATGCAAGAGGTTATGCCACATCCATGCTCTGCTTCTTCTCGTGCCCACCACGTGCCCGTGCCCCAAGAGACTCCACCGCTGCATTGGGCCCCACAGAGGAAGCTCCGACCCTGTGCGTTTGGCTGCACAGAAACAGCGGGAACCTGGGCGGCTCCTGTGCCCTGAGCTCGCCACATGCCTTCACCACAAAAGCACATGCATCCCAACTATCCTCTCTGCTTGCTCTGACCACCCTGGGAGCTTCTGGCCCCTCGCCTGCCATCCACAACGCTCCACCGCTGCATTGGGCCCCACAGAGGAAGCTCCGACCCTGTGCGTTTGGCTGCACAGAAACAGCGGGAACCTGGGCGGCTCCTGTGCCCTGAGCTCGCCACATGCCTTCACCACAAAAGCACATGCATCCCAACTATCCTCTCTGCTTGCTCTGACCACCCTGGGAGCTTCTGGCCCCTCGCCTGCCATCCACAACGCTCTGCGGCCACGGGGGGACGCTTTGGAGCCACCATCCTGGGACAGGGCCTCCCTTCCTGCACCAGAAAAGCCACGTGCGGAACCGGACCCTGGGCCCGGGAGGCTGGAGTCTACGCCGGCGTGCTGAGCGAGCGGGCTGGGCCTCCCCCTGTCCGGACCCGACACCTCCCCTTGCCTTGCCCCTTCCTTCTTCCTCCATAGGTGAGATGCCTCAAAAACAACAAGGACACCCACATCATCTTTCCCAGGCACGTGCTGCCTCTGTGGAAACCTCCTTGCCCTGCCATCCCACTTTCTATGGCTACGGGGAAGCCACAGTGATGGTCCTTGGCACACTACATGGAAAACATCCCAGACACCGAGGCTGTGATGTGCCGCTGCCCCATCCTCTAGGCAGCCTTGACCTTTTCTCTCCATTTGCAACGGGCAGCCCGGGGACCCACGCCGACCGGCACGTGGCACGAGGCTCTCACATGAAAAGCAACAGCTACTAAACTCTCATGGGACACTCCTCCCCTCCCAAACCTTGGACATTCAGCATGTACAGCAGCCAACTGACAAAAACCACGTGGCCGGAGGAAGCGGCCGCTCTGGCGCTGCCCTGACACGGGGGGTTACCTGGCAGGCGGTGAACCGGCACGGCGCTGACCAAGCGATGCCACATCCCATGGTCCCCTGTGGTGTCGCTCCTTCTTCTCTACGAGCATCCCAGAACGGTGCTTCTGGCTGCACATTGGATACTGCCCCTGGGCCCCTGGCACCTTCACCGAGCAGGGATGGCACCATCCTCGGCAGATAAGGTGGCACACAAGCTCTTCCCAGCGTGCCCGCTCCAAAAGAAGCCTCGGTCACAGAAGACACCTTGCCCCAATGCCTTCGCCTGTCCCTGTGGCCCCATGCCACTTCCCCCCCCCACATTTCCCTGTCCCCGACACAGAAACAGGGCAGGAGACCCAGGGCCAGAGGCTGCAACATTTCAGAGAGCGGAGGCATCGCCGAGACCCACGGGGAGGCGGGCAGACCTGACAGCGGGCGTGCCAGGGGACCCGATGCGCGCCCCATCCTCCTCCCCGCCCAGGTCCGGGTGTCACCCCCTTCCTGCTCTGCAAGGACAGCATGTGACCTTCTTCTGCAAGGTAACAGGCCGTTGTAAGGTACATCTTGGCGCTCTGAGGCCAGGCAGGCAGCAGACCCCTGGGTTGGGACA
>NW_010099954.1:0-1423 GCF_000699245.1 Pterocles gutturalis | reverse complement strand
AGGGGGGACCTCCCGGCGAACAGCCGTGACGGCTGGTCTTGAGTTTCCGTCGATCATTGTATTCCAAGGGTGGCTATACTACCTGAGATTTGTGCATGTCACATTGTAGTTGTAACCTTTTCTAATTCGGCAAGAATCAGAGCTGGTTGTGATTGTGCAGTGTATCAATAAAGTTTGACGAACTTTGTACCTTCGGGGCTTTGCTTTGCGGACCCCATGGGCCCCGGGGAGGGACAAGGCGCCCGGCACCTGCCTGCCCTGCAGGGCTCACAAATTGCTGGGTCCTCTGTCCCTCCCAACACTTGCTCTGAGCCTCTTAAGATCACCCCCTGCAATGGCAACTGTTTGAGCCCCCGCGGCTGATCAGAACCGGCCTGGCAGGGTCCCGGTCCCACCCACCCACATCCCTGGGCTGCCAATGACCACGTACCTCTTCACATGGCTCCTGCACTGTAAAGACAGGTTTTGTGTTCATCGCACACCCATATTAAGCTGAGGTGCCTTCACTGGTGTCCTCCTTCCAGCAACTCGGCTCTTCCCAGCATCTTCTCCTTCATGTCTTTAACAGCTCCCGTTCCAACTACTATACCTACCCCTGCACTAGGGACACCTTTGCGGATGATGCGCTCCTAACAGTGTTCTGTTGTGCAGTCTGACAGCATGGGACGCAAAAAGACCTGTCTTCATCCAATGGCAGCGACAGCAAGCACAGAAAGGAGAAGGGATTGCAACCCTCGGAACCTTCCCGGCATTGCTACCGTCTCACCCTAAACACAGGGTCAGGGGAGGTGCGCTGCAGCCTCGGCTCCCTTGCGGACGCCGCAACTTTCTACCACGCCGACTGGGCAAACACCTTCTACAAGCTGCACCAACGTGGAGCTGCATCCAGACCCTTCGGACTGCCGTGGGTGCGAGCTGGAGGATGGCCATGACCAGATTGCGTCCAGATGCTAGGGGTCCTCTCATGGCCTCATGCCACCGGCACAGCTCCCATAGCCACCCAGCGGAGGAGAGTCCCTCTCTCCCTACAGATTCCCCACAGCTCCTGTCCCTCAGCCCTGCGTCTCTAGATGGGAAGGCCAATGGGTGGACGGCAGGGGAGCGAGGGGGACAGGCCCTGGGCGACTGTGCCGGCCCCATCAGAGGGTCACCCGCTTTAGACTGGCCCTTTCATTCAAGCACCAGGGAAGGTGAAGGTATGCCTGGACCCTTCAGGGGGATAGCCCTAAGAGTCAGTCCCCAAACCCCCAAAACACACTGCCATGGCACTGACAGGGGATGCTTGGATGGGCTCTCTCTTTACCTTGCTCTATATCCTGCAACCACCAGCATCGGACACTCCTTCCTCTCTCACCTAGAGCGCTGGACATTGCACCGCCGGGTCCGAGGGCGGAAATTGGCCCTGAGCGGATGGGCGGGATCC
>NW_010099953.1:79309-90652 GCF_000699245.1 Pterocles gutturalis | reverse complement strand
AGGGTGCGGAAAGAGCCCCGGGGCCCAGGACGGGCGGGAGCCGCTCTTGGTGCAGCAGGGAGGGAGAGCAGTGCTGAGGGCGCGGCGCTGAAGGGCTGCGGTGGGGTTGTGGCTGTTTGGGGGGGGTGGCCAAAAGGCTTTTTGTTTGCCCAAAAGCTGTGACTGCACGAAGCTGGGGGGAAGAAAAAGCAAAAAGCTGTTGTGGATGAAACACGTTTGAGTTACAGGAAAACGGGGAGTAAGAGAGAAAATTGTCAACCAAAGGACTTTACTAAGGGGAGAGGGGATGACTAGTCTACCAGATTTTAAGAATCAGTGATAACAAATCAGGAGCGCTGGAGGATGGGTGCAATGGCTGTGGCCAGGAGCCTTCAGGACAATAAAAAACAGTTTTAAAGATACTAAAAACAGTAGACATGGAGATATGAGTCGGAACTGCTTCTACAAAAGCTCTTGGTATTAGGCTGCAATTAAAGAAACTAAAAGTGGCCAAGCATATAAAAAAGAGTGCCAGAAAGAAACATCCCGTTGTCATACCCCTCCTAGCTCCCACCTCTAGAAGCCTGGCACGACCTCCACCAGCGCCTCTGGCAGCTGCAGCTTGAAGAGTTCATGCCAGAGCTTCTGCCACTGTTGGGTTGTTTGCATTTGCACTTCTGGCCCTGCTTTTGCTATCTATACAAGTGATACCAAAACATGCTGCTCTCCAAATGTGATCTTCAATTCCAAGCAATCAAAGAAGGATATAGAAAATGGCCATAAAAATAATTCAGGGCTTGAAAGTAAGTCTTAAGATGGAAGGCTTAGAAATTTAAGTCTTTTCAGTTTGTCATACAGAAGAAAAACGAAAGTTGATTGTATTGTCCATTGTAGGGTCCTAGGCCTGAAATGGAAGTTTTGGAGAACAAGGATTGCATTTCACAGAGAAGCTCCATGGGCAGTATACTGAAATTAAGCTGTTTTCTTGAATTAAGATGAAGTTTCCAATTACTACAGTGATTTAAGCATTGTTCACATTTACCAGCAAGGGTTATGTCTTCTATTACTTTGACTTGCTTAAAGGAGCTTTCTAGAAAAGCTTTAGTCCAGTTGTAGGGTGAGATCCTGCAGACCATCTGCTCAAGAGAGAGCAGATCCCAGCTGTCTGCCCAGCAGCCTAAGTGCAGAGTATTTCCCGTCTACCTATTTGTTCCTAATACAGAAATTGACCTCTATATAGGCCATTTCTAGTGTGACCTGTTCCATTTCAGTGGTTTTCAAACTTTTTGCATTCTGGGTCACTATGAATGTAGATCTGGAGGAAGAAAAAAGAATTCTATTTGCATTTTTTATATTTGTAACTGGTACATACAAAATTCCCACTAGAGTTCACCAGCTCGGCACCTGCTGCCCTTCCTCCTACTGCATGATTCCCAACTTGCTTCTGGCTACAGCCTCGGTGGCTGCTGCTAAATCCCGCTTGTGGGAGAGGCTGTATCCTTTTCTTATTATCAGGCTGTTTTGCTGCAGTTGGCTAGTTTTATAATTTTCTGTTCCTGCTTAAGGAGAGAGGAAAAGGCAGGCTTGAAGAAGGAATGAAAAAGAGCAGATTTCGGTATTCTGCCAGTGTTAATGATCTTTCAACCTAGTACTGTAATAGAAAAAAGGAAAAAAGGTGAAGGCAAATCAACAAAAAATGACCATGTAAGAATCTAGACTTCTCAATTTCTCAAACAGTGTGTAAAACTTTAGCTTCACCAATACAAACAGAGCCAGGATGATTTATACTTCCTCTTCATAGCTTACATATCCACATCTCTTGATGACTCTCTGGCACTGTATTAGATGAGTGCAAAGTGTTCCTGTACGAAGAATCGTTGATGACAAGGGTAAAAGCTAAGCCAAGTAAGAATGCAAGAGCTGGAAAAAGTGGAGCTGTAGTAAACATAGCACACTGATTATTTTTTTTCTGGACAGTAAAGCTGATACTTGCTAAAAGTTTTTCCCCTGAAATATCTGTTTGCACATTTGAGATTTTAGGCATAACTTTTTCCTATCAGTAGAAACCTTTGGCTGAATTTGTTATTCAAAGTATAGCTATTCCTGTAGGGAGGCACCTTGCTTACACTAAACAAGTGCCAACATCAGTACACCAGGACACAAACTGTAATTTGCATGTCTGAACTTTATTATTAGAGCATTTTAGTTGCAGCTTACCCAGACATACAAGTCAATGTAATTTTACACTTCATCATGTCTGCTACTTCTTTCCCAAGCAAAATCAGCACTTAAAAAGAATTGCAGAATTTCAGCATTCCTAAAAACCTATGGAAATGATACGTGCCAATCTGTTGAGGAAACCCATTTTTTTCCACAATCTTTCCTTCTTCACAGTAGTCATTATCTATTCATAACAGTTTTTATGCTATTTTTCAGATTCATCAAATACAGAACTACATGATATGACTTTTTTTTAGTAATAAATTATTCAAGCAAGAGTTTTTGAGCCTGTAGAGGTAGCCAGTTACACATAAAGGAAAGCAGAAAAGCAATCCAAAACCTAATCCAGGTCTGGAGAATGACCTGACCATAGGCCTTTCCTATTCCTCTACATTTCCTAAAATAATGTACATATTTAAGAAAGATACGTTTAATCATCTTGCTACATTATTTCCCCTCTGGGTATGTGATAGGAGATTAAAGCAGGTAATGATTATCCCTTCTATTGCTTTACAAGCTGACAGTCAATGTGACTGGTGATCTGGAAGGTAGTCTTCAGTGTGTTCCATCTGCACCTTTGAAAATTGCTGACATTTCTGATACAGCAAGCTCAACCACATCACCTACTGAGAATCACCACCTGAAATTACCACATCACCTACTTCTGTTTGTACCTCCCAGTTCTGTGACCTTCAAAGGACATAAAATCATTCACATGTAATTGTCTTTATTGTTCTACAGGCCTTGGCAGACTACCCAGGGAGATCTATGGACAGCTACCTTCATGAGATGCACAGGCTGATAATTAAAAAAAAAAAAAAAAATCCAACCAAAAACCCCACCAACAAAAACCACCCCACAGTTTTTTGTCTTTTGAACAGGGTTCCCTCCCCCCACGTAAGTGGGATTTCTGCAGCTCCAAACCTGCATCATGAAGGATGAAGCAATCCCAAGGCAAGCTCAAGTTGGTGGCTGAATAACAAATTAGGCTACTACAGCAGGCCATTCGAATAAGGGAATGAAAAAAAATATTTAATATGGTATTTACTTATTCATGTAGAATAGTAAACAAAGTTTCAGAGTCCCCCCCCGAGCATTATGTTGCTAACACACCTTGTACTAAAAGCTGTTGCAATGTCTGAATGCTTAGAAAGATGTAAAAGCTGCTGTCAGAAAACACCATGCCAGTCATTTTCAAAAGGGTCCTTCCATAAATTACTTTATTTCTCATTAAATGAGCACAGAGTCATTACCATATTAATAACAGATATGTTTATTATTACATATCCATCAGTGCGGCTTTCAATACCACTTGAAACATGCAAATCGTCCTAAGGACGAATCAATTTTCCAGTGCTTCTTATTTAATACACAACTGCAAAGCCATTATAAATTACTGAGGAGGTATTTGGTTAAGAAATAAAATAAAATAAAACCATACTGCCCATACCATGAATGTATTCCTGCTACAAAGCAAGAGTCTGACAGCATTTACTGAAATTCCTGAATTACCTGGAGCTTTTGTGTTACATGCTTTTTTTTTTTTTTTTTTTTTTTGCATTGCCTACACATCTCTTGGCTTATGAAACAGAATCAGTCTTTCTTTGTAAGAGGAATTCTCATTCAAAGATTGTACTTAATTTAGAAAATGCATCTAGCATCTACAATACTTTAACCAATTAAAATTCAGTAAAAACCACTGATATGCAATAGTTTTTTAGAGGTTTCCTTTGTTTAGTTTTAGATTTCTACATTTATTGACATGGTAATAATACAATTATCTCAGATTAAGGCACTAGAAGGACAATGTAAAACCCAGTAAAAGTGTTCTAAGAATAATTTACATTTCAAACAGTGCATATATTTCTTAAATGTTTGTTAACTTAATGTATGTTATCACTTAAAATTGTAAGGCAATACATTATACAGTTATAGAAATGATGTACCCCAAAATATGCTTCCAAACTTCAGTGGTTCTTTTCACTGTTAGTTTCTAATGCCTCTAATAGTAAAATAATTCAGTATGGCTTGGCAAAAATGCATAGATTAAAGGCAATTACTTGTTTTTTCCCCCCTTTACAAACCTGCTGAATCAGTACTTTGTAAAGCATAATGCAAAATATTTAACACTTTGATCCATTCCATAGTGGGTGTTTAACATTAAGGCTGTTAAGAACTCTGCAGTGAAGGCACTGAAGTTCAAGTGATAAGGCTTCATTTTTAAGCTAGTTCTGTAGTCTTCAAGAGCACAACTTGGAGTCTTGAAAGCAATTGCAGTCCTTCTCATTGAGAAACCCTCCTCCCTCTACTCCGTTTCATATGCTCATCTTGACATAAATATCCCCTTCACAGGGTAAACAGTCCTTTTCTTTCACTGATAGGAAGAAAGTTGGCTGCATTTCATCATGATTGACAGGCTTTTTTATAAAATCCAAAAAGGCAGCACCTTTTTTTATACACCTAGCTAAGCTTTATTTGCTTTAACTTGCATTACATAGTAATAATTAATCTAATCTACCTTTAGGCAAACCCGCAATTAAACACCCTCAGCGTGCTTTTGTGCCAAAGCAAGGAGGAGACAGTAATAGCAATCTTAACCCTGAAGCCTGTGATAGTTACGTTGAAAGGAACAACAGCCCGTCTGCACTGCTCTGTGTGGTTAAAAAAAAGCCCTGTTTCTCAGACCACATCCCGTGAGATTCCATTAAGCACTGTACGTGTGGTTAGCTGGAACAAAGAAGAAAACAGACAATTAGTAACAAATATAAAAATTAGCTTAATAACACCAGTGCATGTTTACCAAGAGCTTCAGTGAAGAAAATATTTTACATTAACAAAATATTTTTTCGGTTGACATGGTACAATACTAAGATCATACCTAAACAATTTTCCACAAGCTGTTCTTAATTTCAAACAACATTAAATGAACACAGAGATCAGACAGATGACAATATTACTGCAGCTTTACAAGTAAAACGTGTGTATTTATGGCAGATTCCAGGTGACTCTCTTTCACTTGCAGGACAAGAAAAGGCTCTTTGTAGGGCTGACAAGCACGCACATGCAGTTGCCAGAGCTCATTTGATGCACAGGAGTTTTGGTTGGGGTTTTGGGGGGGGTTTGGTGTTTTTTGTTTTTTTGTTTTGTTTTTTTTAAACATGCATAAACTTGATGAGGTGCCCAAGTCCAAATATATTAAAACAAAACACCTCAACTGTGCTGATAAAATGTGTATAAGTTAGCATACTATAAACGAAGTGTAGTTTCAGATCTAGAAGCAGTACTGCAAGTGCTAGCAAGTGCATCATGAAGTTCTGATTCATATTTACTAGTGATAAGTTATTAAAATGAGAAATAGAACTTAAGATGAACTTATACATGAAGCTCCTTTTAATGGGTCTCTCTCCATGAAGTCAAAGTACTGCCTACCAAGGGCAAAGAAAGGTGGATCAGACCCTAAATGAAATGTACTAAAACGTCTTAAAGCCTGTGTTAAAGCCTGTATACATTTGACAAAATAGTTAATGCCTGCTTACATGATAGGACTCCATCACCGAGATCAAGTTCTGCTATACTGTCTGACAACAGAACAATTTTCAGATACTTAGTAAAAGCTAAACTTGTATATCACATAAAAATCATCACTGCTTCTCTTACTACTGTGTCTAGGTAAAGAGGTCAGGATGAGAACTGCAGGATGCAGTGTCTTAACTTCAGAGATCAAGTGAACAACTCACTGCCTCCTGAAAGGAAAAGAGCCCACTCTGCCTCCACTTTATCACCTTCCAGACCCCAGGGGAGCACCCTCCTACTTACCTGTCCTCAGATTTGGCAATCACTGCATTTCTCAGTGCGCTGATTCCACTCGTTAGCCCAGCAAAGTAAGTCTATGTTTTTTTGACAGTATGGAAACTGAACTGTGGACCTTCACAGAAAGGTCCAAAATGGATCACTTCAAGCGCTTACTGGGATCCAATGACAGAAGAGCAGGGAAAGCAGACAGAAGGAAAATCCTCCCCCTTAACTAGCAACAGACTGTCAGATTAGCTCAGCTACTGCGCAATCACTAGTTAAGTGTTCAGTGTATAAGATCCATTGTAAATGTATATAATAATCTAAATTTAAACATCTGGTACATTGGAAATTAATTTTCCTAAAATAAATCCAATGCCTCTTCTTTCCAAACATACAGGATGGAGTATGTAGTGATATCAGGGCACAGGCTGGCCATACCAAATCACAGCACTGATTGTCTAGTTCATTGATACAACTAACATCAAATTTGAGAAAGTCACAAAAACATCCACAGTAGAAGAGCTTCAAAGAGAAATTCCTATCTGACCTTTTTCTAATGCTTATTTGCTCGGTGTAATTCTGAATCTTTTCATTGTTCACATCGCTCTGCAGGTGCCACACAAGCCCCACTACATTCCAGTCATCCCAGTGGCAGCTGTCTGATGGGGTGGGAGCATGCCACAAACCCACACAAGCAGCTCCTCAAGCATCAGTGACTTGTGGGGTCTCTCCACCTGCCTCCTGCACACATCTCCATGCAGCACAACAGGCGAGCAGCACACACGTACCTAGCACTCCTGCTGGTCAAGTACTGTGCCTCTCTAAATTGCTTATGCTCAATATGCTTCTTCCTCCATACTCAGTGCCTACAATATGCAGCATTAAAACAGGGTTTGCTGTAAATTAATCATACATTCTAAGAAGCTATGTCGGTATTAAACATCATTAAGAAGCAAGATTTCTGAGGTCAAATATCAATTATGTCATCAAACTCACTGACGGATTTGGGCTCAGTGTGGAAGAGTAATATGAATGTTAACTGATTCACATCACAGTGTGTTAGAAAAATTCAAGAAGAGATAAGATACCATGCCGGTATTAACTTCTCGATTGCCAGTAAACTTTAGAGCTTTATTTCTTCCCAAGAACCTAGAAGATTCCACTGGAGAAGGGAGAAAGGTGTGAACAGAGGCTGTATACTAGTGCAGATGGAGAAAATGCAAGGCTGCAGTATTCTGAACAGTTGATCCAGCCCGATACTTCACTAATGCAAGACCACCATCTTCACCCTTCCTCCTTTCATACTTGAGACAGATCTGCTGCTTTCTGGACTCTTCTATGAGCCATTGCGACTTCCTAACCCAACAGAAAAACCATATACTTTTCTTTTGTGGGGTTAGGGTTGGGTTCTTTTGTTGTTGTGCTTTGCATTTCTTTTCTTTAGTGAAAACATTCCTGAATTAATTCTCTGCTGGAAAATCAGTTTACTGTGGTGATCTGTGAAGCATGAGCTGACACAAGATAAAGCACAGGAATGTGCAGCTCTCCTCCTTCTGATGCTTGTGAAATATTAGGCTTATTGTATCTCTAGGATCTTAAAAAAGCAGCTTTCAAGATGGTATTTCTTACTTTTAAAAGAAGCTCCCATTCACTGCTTGTGTATTTCTATGATTCTCTAACATTCACACATGATGAATGCCAACAGGATTAATAACAGAAATTGTCTGAATAACTGATCTCCCTGAACTCATTCCTTTAAAAGCTACTGTAAATTTTCAAATATGTAAATCTGTTCATTCTATAAGAGATTAGCTGCAAACTTGTTCTTGCTAAAGGCAACCCCAAACCATCATTTCTATTAAAAGAGTGAAAAAGAATCAATGAATTTAAGAAAATTGACTTCCTCCCATAAAAGAGTATAGATGAAAGCTTCTGTGCTTTTCCAATTAGCTCAAAAACACCTGGAAAAAAATATCTTGAAATGAAAAACCTGAGAAATCACATAGCTATGCTGGAAACAAAAATCTATTGAAAAATCTAGCAACTATGAGACATATGAACACCAGAGCTGTTTTGCTTATAGTATGTTCTTACCCTCCCCCCCTTTTTTTTTAAATTCTCTGTGTGCACACATGCAAATTCCCCCTTCACACCCCAGCATGAGGTATATTACAGTAACTGCAGTATAGGCCATCTGAAGAACCCTCCCAAAAACTGGGAACAAACAATACCACAATAGCAGGAAAATTCTGCCTGTTCCTTCCTTCAGAATTTGAGCAAAGATTTAGATCAGCAGTTCAACAGTCATAACTATGGGATTATTTCACAATTTCACATTAAATAAGATTTATAAACAGAGATTTTTTAGGTTAAAAAGATCCATAGCTTTTATAGTTTCTCACCTAGTTTTTCCAGAAGTATTTTTAACAACTTTTCGGAATGACTGATTTGCTGAGGATCTTGTAGACATAGTTCTAGGAGAAGCACGAACAAAAGTAGATGGTGGTGTCTTAGGGATCTTCTTTACTAAATGAGTCACCCACTTCTTCTGTTCATCTTGACAGGATGCCAGTAACAACATATCTCTTGCTGAAGTTACATCGTAACTCACTGTAAGGAAAAGGAGGAAGATGATTCAGTGAAAACTAGGACTTGTTATCAAAATAAGAATTATGACATACCAAGTGTGCCACAGGAAAAGAACAGTGGCACCTGTAGACACACTTGCATTGGAATTGTTTTTGTATTTTTGGAAGACAACAAACAGCAGGTGAAATTATGAATAGAGTTTCTTTCAATATTTGTCACTCTGCATTGAGATCCTTGATTCTAACATTAATATTAAAGAAATGAGAAAACTTACACTAATAGCAGTCTTAATAAGCTGGAAATTTGTGTGGGTACCTTATGACTGAATGCCAGAGTATGTACTCCAAAATACTACAGAGAGGAAACCTTTACTCCAATCTGAGAAGTGGCTGAAGAACCACTCTTCAAGGTCTTAGCACAGCTTGGTGATGCAGACACTGCATTGTCCCTAATGTAGGCCACGTATAAGAGCGAGAATGGCCTGGGAATGAAGAACCTGCCCGGTACTTGGGCACAAACCTCTAGGGACCCTTGTGCTCTCACGGGCCCTCAGCAGTGCCACATCAGTTACACCACCAAAGGCCTCCCTACAGAGGCTGGCCACAGCTGCCTGTTCATACACAGTGTTAACAGCCTATTATTTTAATAGTACCTTTCACATCTAAAATTATAAAACTAAAGCGTAGAAAACGTTGAACCTCAAGTGCTTTTTTTTTTTCCTTCAGTAGTTTAGCAGGTCTGGCTAAACATGCAAAGAATACAGAACGCAAAAACCTACAGGTATACCTTTGCATGGTGCAATTAATTCCTCCTTTTTATCCAAGTGGTCTCTATGGCACTTCACATGGCATCTTCGACATTCTAGGGCAGCAGGGGGTTTAAAAACATGCCAAAGAGGTTTGGCACAGGCCTCACAGTTGGCTGGAAAGTGGTATAATGTTGGAATAAATTCATGGCCTTTGTGATTCAGAAAATTTGTCTTCTCTGCTGGCTGTACTGGTTCTACCTCCAAATCCTTCCTGCATTCTCCCTCATTAGCATAGAGAATCTGAAAAAGAATACCGCAGTGTTGAAGCACTATGTATTTTTATATACTTTTCAAAGAAGCCGCCAAACTTTTTCAACAGAGTTAAACAGAAATGACAGTACACTTCTTTTTACCTGGAATATTTTAGGAATTTCTTCAGTTTCAGCTCTATATACATCTCCTTGAGTTACAGGCCGGACATGGAACAGTTTACTAGATTAGAAGAAACATGAATCAGAAAATGCTAAAATGCTATGTATGTTTTCAAAGCACTTTGATAACTGCTTTAAAGTTCTTATAAGTCTTGTTTATGCAAGCAATACAATATACTTCAAAACTGCAATATGATTTTAGAAATTAATTCATAAACCATATACATCTTGTCTACCCAAGTAAGACCAAAACATTTCATGGCATGGAAAGAGGGTTATCTTACAATGGGTTCAAGATCCATCATGGCAAATTTACCTGTGAAAAGCTTTTCAAATTCTTCCTCAGAACACTGAGAAGTCTAACTGATAATTGCTAGAAAAGCTTATTGATAACCCTGGATGGAAATAACCATATGAAGTATAATACTACCGACTGATTTTTTTTTTTTTTACTAAATCATGTTATCAATTGACAAACAATCAATGTCAGAACATCATAAGAGGCAATCTGGGGCACCAGCTGTTGAAAATGCTATTAAAATTGGAACAAACATAATCTTATACTGGGTCAAGACTGTAAGTCCATCTATCCCAACATCCTGTTTTCAACAGTTGCTGTAACAGATGTTTATGAAAAGAGAATAAGAAACAGCTCAAAGAGAAAATAACTCTTTTCCTGGTTACGAGCAATTGGCAGCTTAAGCACTTCCTGAGTTTGAGATTCCTTCCAGACCACTGTATTTGTTACATCACCGATAGACCTATTCATGAATTTTAAAACCTTTTTTCAATTACTACTCTATAAGGTCCCATAATGTCAATCAGCTGTTCAAACATCACACTCAGTCATGTAATCAGCGATGAGCTTCAGTGATATTTGACACAATTTTCCTCATGTATGACTAATGTAAAGGGATAACAATTCATTTATTTTGTCACTCTAAACAGAAACCATCTGGAAAAGTTAAAAATGCTTTGGGCCTGATCAACACTGATCCTTTCTCAGACAGCAAGAAAAAGGTATGTAGCAAGGGGGTAAGACTTAAAATCAGACAGCCAGTTCCCTATCTATCCTACAGCTATCATACCCTGCTTTAGAAAACAGCTGTGAAACAACTGGAAAAAACCAGTCATTACACTGAATCATAAAAAGAGACAGCATACTATCTAGGTTCCACTGTCTCTGACCCTTCCCTGTCATAACGAGACAAGGCTCTTCATTTCTGTAAATTCAGACCAGTGACTACAGGCAGTGCCACACTATTGTGTATTTAACTTTTTCTCTAACTTTTAGCAATAGTAGGACAAAGAAGAAGTAGTATCTTCTGTTAACAACACCCCAAAATACAGATAAACAGACATTTTCCAACTAGTATCGGAAATAAAAAATTATTTTTGAAATTTTGATTCCAAGCTTCTAGATTTATTATCAGTTATCTCACACACAATGCTCTTTTGCCAATTTGTATCCAAAACTAACAGTAACTTTACTTACTCTATATCTAGTACCATGGATGGATTAGACTGGTCCTTGTCCTTTTCATCATTGTAGAACAGTATCTTTTTACTGCTCACCACAAC
>NW_010099953.1:74380-79281 GCF_000699245.1 Pterocles gutturalis | reverse complement strand
GGGTAAAACCAAGTTAAAATTGCATTTTACAAAGCAACATTTATCCTATTTTACTCCCAATATGCACATAAAAAGCATAAAAAATCTGAGTAAATTAAGGTTTTAAAACTAATATCAAGAGATATTTAAATCATTATGCAGGCAGCTATACTGACAGCTGTGCAATGCTACAAGCTGCAGTGACTGTGTATTGTCACTGGAGCACCCTGAAATTCTTGTGATGACCCTGGAAGTCTATCTATACACAAACAAATTTCAGTTTCCACTGGCATGTTACTATGAAAATTACTGTATCACTGAGAAACTCCTGAAATGCAGCATCTTATCACTTATTGATAAAGTTGTAAACAACTTCTCTAGTTCTAGAGACCTGCAGGACTCACTGGTACGTCACACCAAACTACTGGTAGGCTAAAAAAGATTCTCACAGCTCCAGCTATTTCCTACACTTTCAATTTAATGGACTGGTAAAATAATGAACCAAAACAAATCAGCGGAAAGAGAGGTCTGCTATATATTCCAAATCTACAAATACACTGAGACAGTAATGGAAAGGTTTGCAGAGAAGAAACTTTAGTTTAGACATTCTTTTGCTACATGTCACTTTAAAGGTCAAACCACCCAGTTTTTAAATTTTTTTTTTCCAGAGTGGTAAAGATGTTAAAGAACAGAAACATATGGCAATATGTTGATTAGTTTTCTCCCTGAGTGTTTTAAAAGTTATTGCTCAAAATCTGCATATTAATAAATTGTACCTATCCCATGCCACTGAAAAAAGTGGAGTACTCCAGAATGCATGGGACTCTGGCGAATTAGCAAGAGCTACTGGGAAGGCACTGTGAGTTTTAGAGCAGGAGTGGACTGCAGGCCCTTTTTCTAAGAGAATTCCCAAATGCCGAGTATGCCTGCAGTGTCTGCCCGTCTGCCCCAGAAAGCCCAAGGATGTTGTCCTCAACATAAAGTACACAGACACCCTTCAGTGCTGCTCACAATCACACAGAATTATAAAGATTTGTTCATATGACAGGGGAAAAAAAAAAAAGCTAGCTGCTAAGAAAAAAATGTCTGTAATCCACAGGCCAGTTAAAATCAAACACCTAACCTAAGCACTTCTCAGTGAGTTCAAGCTTGTAGAATTCACTGCCTGTTGCTCTTCACTGGGAGCTGCCAGTCCACCACCTTTGCTAAAACTGTCCATAAGCATAATCTCAGTGACAGCTGTGGTAGTTCCCTCCCCTGCAGTTTCAAATGTTTTAGAAACAACATATTAAAAGATAAGAAGTACTATAAAGAGGCAGACTCCAGATTCAGGTATAATATGACCTAAAAGCAGGGGAAAGGACAGTAAAGCAAGAGAGTGAATACACGAGCAGTTCATCTGAATTCCAGTTACTAGTAGGTAATTGGGTTTCGGCACAACGTAGATACTGACAATTTAAGTAAATGGTGCTTACTCCTACTACAAGAGGAGGTTGAACCTCCTCATTACACAGGACTTTAAGGCTGACCTCAAAACCTGAATATGAAAGTTACCTTAACAAGCTTATAGAATAGGGTTTTTTTAAAAATGTGTTGCACAAGCTGCATGCTCCAGTTGTACACCTCAATTGCTGAAATGCATCTAAAAAAGCCACATAGGGTGTTTTTTCCCCTTGACTAAAAGGGCTTGCAGCCCCTCAGTCAGGATTCTTTAATAGAAAGCCTGATCAACTTGAATAGATACTAAGTTGTAATGGTGGGAGCCTCTTGTGATTTTCCCCACTGAAGAAAAAGAGTCTGTGCTTGAATTTCTTTGATGTACTTCAACAGAAAGCTAAGGCCTTCTTTGTCTTTGAAGTATGCACCTCTGCCTTTCACAGAGAAGAGCAAAGCCTTAAGATGTCTACTACAAACACAAATTCTGACTGCAATGGAATTGTTATCACACTGTATACAAGTCTTGGTGAAAGACAATTTCACCTCACAAAAGAAAAGTTACGTACAACAGCTTCAATATCCTGTTGTGAACAAACAAAAAAAAAAAACTTCTGGCAGTAGTTCTGTTCTACAGTGGTTTTTGAAGGATATTTTTATCATCTCCACTTGGATTGAACTGAAGTTTCAGATAAGAATGCAGCTAACCCATTTTAGAGTTAGCTTAAGGTATAACTCAACTGTTTCTTCTCAAATGAGTTTTCCTTGCTCACCCCTTTCTAACTTAAGCTAAATGACTTGGAGGGCACGGGGCAAAACCATCAGTGCTACTACCATTTGACTCAGAAATGCAGCAGCTCCAGTTATATAACAACTCAGGCATCAATCTAATTGCACTGCTAATGCAATTTTGCTTTCCCTTTAACTTCAATTAATCTGGGCATGCCTATATTTGTGGTTGCATACCACCCACCAACCCCAAAACTTGGACCAGAAGCACCTGAAGAGGCTGACTACAAGCCAGCTTGTTTCAGATGCAGTACAGTTCAGCCAACAATACACATGTAAGTCAACGTGGCCCCTCACTCCTGTGTCCAACTGGTTGGAACCTCAGCTAGTCAAAGGAATCTTATCAGCATGACTCATTTTATGCCAGAGGCATCAATCTGTAGCTCAAATTCCTTCAAAGTGCAAGAGCTATTATTCAAACTAGGAAAGTATGGATGGACTAACTGCCTAAAATATCTTGAGGGAACTAGGAATGTCTATACTGCGCGTACCTAAAGAAGCTCAGTTACAGTCTTTCACTGGAGAAGCTGCATTTATCAGAAGTTTAAAATTTTAAATCATCTGAGGATGCAAGAATAATCCCCATTTATAGAAGACAAACAGAAAAAGCTGCTGGAGGTATTCTGACAGGAAAATGATACAGTATTTTAGATAATCCAGAGCAGAATAAAGCTACATTACTTGTGCCTAGGCACAGCCACTTCTGTTCATGGACACTGCTGAAAGTCTGACCGCAACCTGGAGAATCAATTCTGGAACAACAGGAGTCAAGCAACCTTAGCTGTCAAACAGAACAGGTTGTGGAATAGATTTATACATAGCTGTGTTTTGTGAGACACCTGAAGAACATTCAAACATTATCGGTGTTTGACTCAAGTATGGCACCAAGAACATTCTTGACCTTGCCCTGTAGATTTCCTGCAGTTTTGCGAACAGGGAGACAAAGTGAAATGCAAAGAGACCAGAAACCAACTGAAAAGCATTTGAGATATCTGTAGCAAACCCCAGGTTCCAAACTGTGGCAAGCAAGCATTTTTAATATGGCACTTGTTCCCACTGCCTCTCATCTGAGGGTCTGGGAGAATACTCTAAGTAGCCAGTAACTGAAATAGGGCAGAGCTTAACACTCACCCCCTGAAAGCTACAGTAGGTGGCAGTTTTAACTTACAGACACATTACCAAGAAGGTCTGATATTGATGTAAAAATAGGCTGGTCGGGAACTCAAAACACTTTGATTGTATAAAGAAGGTCACGTTAGCCAACTGAAAAACTTCAAAGAAGGAGTTCAGCAGCTAAAGGCCCAATATAAACACTCTAGTGCTTCTTTGACAGGAATTAAATTCTTTTCCTTTAAATTTGGAAGGAACCACTTCTAATACTTGTAGAATGTGAAAGTAAACAGCAGCATATGAGAGGGATCTTTCATCAGGAATCAGAGTTATGTTGAAAGTGTCATGAATACACAGAATACTTTCCAATACTGGTCTTTGAATAAGTAAGGAAGATGCAAGGTAATAGACTATTTCATACAAATTGCTTGCAAAATTTACAAAGTTCTAGTGACCAAGTTCACTTTTGCAATTTGTTACACTAAGGGATGTTCAAGGAGGGGAACAAGAAAGCCAGAAAACAATCAGAAACTGGTTCTAAGCTTCTAGGCATCTCAATCTAAATATCTGAAGTTTCAAAGAACCAAATCATAACCTCTGCAGAGGCAAAACAATACTTCTGTGTTTAGAATGGGAATTCCAGCACAGAGGTCCAGTTTCTGAGCCTCAAGAGAGACTGACCATTTTGAAAGAGAGAAGGAAATCTCCTTGTAAATCACATGTGTCAAGTTATAATGTGATGCAGTCTTCCATGGCCTTGAGAACATGTGTGGTATTCCCTACTCTCTGCTGTCAAGTTGCACAAAGAGCTTATTTTTCAGCAACAGGATTATAAAGAAGCTTACTCAAAGGAGAAATGGGATTTTTAATGGTTCCAAGATGGCCATTGTAAAGCATTTCCTCATCCACCTGTCGTTGATATGCACAATGTTATTACTACAGATTTCATACTGAACTTGAATTTTCTTATTGTTTTTTTTTCTTCAAAAAAGTAATGTCTACACACTAAATTACTCTAATTATTTTGTTTGTTTCTTAAATGTGAGCTGTAAAACCAATTCAGGGTATGCCTAAAAAACTTTCCAAGGGAGTTGAAGAAGAAAAAAAAATCCTTTTGTACCTGTTTCTTCCAGCCATGCCGCTTTATATTTCCTTTGTTTGGTACTGAAAGCCAACCTTCAAGTCTTGATTCTGGTTTTAAAAAAATGCATATTAAATAATTTTATGTATTATAATAATAATAATAAAGCAGAATAGCACAAAAGCAAACTATTACTAGAAAGGAAGATGTACTACATGCAGTAATAGGCAATTACCTATTCAGCAAAGCAGAATAAAAAGCACAGGTAAATTAAATGAAGATATAAGCATTTACTTCATGCTTTATCACAAGCTAACACTTGATACAGTTACTGCAAAATAAAGTGAAGCTGTTTTCCCTGTTGTCAATATCTAACACTGTATATAAATAATTTGCAAAGAGCCAGGCAGGAAAGACTTTGCTTTGAAAAAGCGTTACAGTTTAAACAGAGGATGATTAAGAGATTTTCAATATAAACATAATTTAACATTTAGAGAGGCTATAGGAA
>NW_010099953.1:61516-74349 GCF_000699245.1 Pterocles gutturalis | reverse complement strand
AGCAGGAAGATGCAGCAAGTAAAACAAACCAGATCCACATTTTCCAAGGGAAACAAAAAAAGGAGAGCGCACAAGAGCAAGCAAAGCTAAACGGGCGTCCCATTACTCACAGAAGATAAGCATAGAAGATAAATAAATAAGGAATGCAGGAAGAATCAACTAGACATAAAGAATAAGAGACAAGTGTTTTATTCATATTTTCAATGGACAGTTTTCCAAAGAGTAACGTAATAATGTATCTTCCTAGCACAAAACTACAATGATACAAAGAAGCATCAGAAGAAAATTAGCATTCTGCCTAATGTGAATCATAGATTTTAAAAAACCCCTGCAGATAACTGATATTGGTTTTTTATATATATTTTTAAATTATGAATGCAGGTAACACCAGTGAGAAGCTATCGTGATTCCATTAATCTGAAATGACATGGTAAATAGTCTCACAATTTTGTAAACATGCGAAATAAGTAATCAAAATTTCACTCCATAGTTATAAATTTATTTCACAATTGAGAAAAAGTTTGTAATTTTTTTAAATGGCTGAAAAAATGTGATTTGTAGAAAAAGTGTCAGAGTACAGAAATATAGCTGATAGCTAATGTATACATTGTTTACAATAAACTTAACTGGAGCATTGAGAACTTCCAAAACAGTAAGTTAAAATTTACTGAACCATTCTCCACAAATTTTATCCTTCAGGGGTAAATGTGAGGTGCAGCCCAGCCAGCTCTGAAAATACATCCAAATATATAAAATATATTGTCCATACACTTTGATATGTAAAATTATAATGAGACTGACAGCCTAGCCTTCTACAAGGCATTAAAATTAGGCATTAAAAAACCCTTCCCACATTAGCCTTACAGCATACAATATTTAGAAGTGAACTACACTTAAAAATATAGAACCACCTCCTAACATTTCTCCACACAGAATAAACTTCAAAACACAGTTGGACCACAGAACTATTAAATTCTAATTGGAAGAATGGCATGTTAGCAGTATTCATTCCAGTAAGAAAACTTAACAGAAAAATGCAGGGAATTTGTATTTCCCTGCCTCTCATATCTGCATAAGAATTGGGGGGGGGTTTGCCCCCCAGACCCCTCCACAATTCTTGATATTCAGTAACTTTGAAAAAGGAAACTGAATATTTCCTTCATGTCGGCAGGCACACTTTGATTAATTTTTACATCAAGAGAAGATTCTTCCATTGTTAGAAATTTTAGAAATATCCTAAAACTCAGGTCCTCCATTGCAAAATAAAGTGATTAACTGCTAATAAACAATGTAATATGGACAACTGCGATTCAAAAGGAATATAGCATGGATGACTGTGATTCGAAAGGACTAAGTATACATCTGTGGAAATTGGGGCATACGAAAATCTGGAAAGATCCAATAAGGATGAATTATACAAGACGCACCAGGTACTATGCAGCTTATAGAGACACTGAGTAGGAGTTATTTCTAAGTTTACTTCTCTTTCAGTACCTTCTGAAAGAAATTTCAAAGGAAGTAGAAAGTGATGAGCTATTCCAAATGAATAAGTTGACATTCTTTTCTGTCTACTACAAATCTATTTTAGTGAGCAAATTCTGTTTGGATGAGAGATTATTTCTGAGCTGTGAATAACATCTTGCAGTTGAATATAACAGTTTCTGAATGTACTTCTTTTCAACAAACCTAATGTTTGTCTGGAACCAAATGTACTCTTGAAAGGGTAGATGAGCCCTTTCATTCCAACCTTGCCACAAAGGTTTGTCTCAAGTGATATTTATAGTGCATTTTAATTTCCCTTGACAGAGTTAGCTAGCACAACTGCAAATGCTCATCTGGCCATTTCACAGATATCTGATCCAGAAAAACAATATTTATGAGTGTTCTGATTAAGTAATTAAGAAAATATGGGCTATCTAGACTATGAAGAAGAATCTTCCATTCCTGTCTTTAAAACAGGCTCAAAACTATTGCCTGATAACTTCCTTGTATTTTGGAAAGAATTACAGAATTAATACTTCGTATTTCCAATCCAGAAAATCCAAGATAGGCCTCAAAAATATTTGACGGCTAGCTGGACCCAAACAGAATATGAAAATTCCATGAAGGCTACAAATCTTATAATTATCTCTGAATAGATATTAAAATGTGGATTTGCATTCTAAAACATCTTCATGCTTAGTATTCATATTGCCAGGATGCGTTGTGATTCAGTATGATAAATGTGAGTTCTACCACCAAGTCTTCAATAAAATCACACAAGACAACCATGACTGTACCGATTTATGAGACTTTGTTGTTTTGGAGCTAAGCAATACAGATGCCGTCATGAGCAGTAGAGAATCTCTTTCCAATATTCAAGTATTTCTGCTCCTCAGACTCTTCCATAGTAACCAAAAACCTGGAGATACTACCTTGCTAATTCTTTCCAGTCCACCCTTCCCACTTGATTGTTTCCTTCCTCAGACTGTCTTACTATAATTTCATGTGGATCTTGCCATCTTGCTGGCTGGATCTTGCTTTGAGGTTTATTCAGGTGATAGCTATTTGTAGATATTTCAGAAACTCATATCTGTGTCCCATATTCCAAAAATAACCCCTGTTCGCTTAAATGGTCCGTGTTTCTTATTCCATCCTTTGTGTAAAACATAATTTTTTACATATGCTGTAAAGTATTATGCCCTGCAGTTAAACCTGTAGGACAGCTCAATTACTTAAATTATCTAGCAAATCAGATGGAAAGAATTAATTCACAACAGGTTAAGTGCCCTATAACAATTAGTAAAAAACCCCCTTAAGTTCCTGATTATGTTTTGTCTTGACAAAGAAGAATTCTGTTTACAATCATGTAAGTATTAAGAATTCCAGAGTCCAGCCAGGAGGAAGAGGCATTCCAAAGACATCATTAAAAAGCAAATACTTCATCTGTTTCAGCAAGGACTCTATTAACATTGGAGACATCAGCTGAGAGATGAGCTGATCAATAATCAGGAGCAAGAGTTGCAAAAAAGTGCCTAGAACTGAATACAAGGAAAGCCTTGCTCCAAGTCATGATCTTTCCCATCTTACGAAGTAAAAGCCTGAGAATATCCCAGATGGTCTAAACGAGCCAATCCGTACCTTGGGAGCAGCATCAGTTCCCCTGGGAGCTACCAGAACTTGGGGGGGTATTTAGCTCAATGACAGGCAGAAACCACCTCCAAGTAAGATGCAGCTGTAAGGTTTGTTACCATGTGATTTCCCTGTACCTACCTCCAAATACAGAAATTTTATCCTTAATTTTTTCTCAGTATTAGGAATTCATTTCAGTATGAGTTTATTCAAAGAGTACAAAGCTTTCTGAACCCAAAAATTTACCAGAAGCCTTTCCTGTAAGTTATGGATTCTACTCTTGTAGCCTCTCTGGGGGCTGTTAACCTAAGCTCCCTGATTAGACAAGATACTACCCCACAGCCTGAACCTCTCTGCCACGCAGGAGGACCAGGAGTCTCTCTGGAGACCCAGACAGGGGTCTCTGTGGAATTCTGACAACATTATATCGCACCATTTCATACCAAGTTTTTTCTCAGTTAAACCAGAGACTGCCCATCAGCAGAATTGAGACCATGCGATCATTCTTTTATACATGTTTGCATTATTTTGTGTTTTCATTTTTTCCCTGGCAATGTTTTTACTGTGAGAGGAAACTGAATAAATTATACTGTAACTACTTATATAGTCATTCTACCGTTTGCTTACACTAAATATTTTTAAGGAATGTCTTTGCCTTAAGAATAGATGCATCAGCTAGAGAATCCTACTGACTACTCATCAGATCCACCTCTTAAACTATTCAAGGTGCTCTGAAGGAATGTCTATGTTTGGGCTATAGAAATTATGGGAACTTAGCACACAGCTGAAGAGAAACAACTTCATACAACCTAATTGTAACAAATGAACTGCTGTGGTATGCCACCTTGTGTTTTGAAGGCTAATTACTTGGTTTGCAGAAAAATAACTATGCATTGGGTAATTTCCTCTTTCTGTGGCATGGGATATTTCTGCTTTGAAGACTGGTGCTTTTTTCCCTCCTTACAATGCCGGTGCACTCCTCCTCTGCCCTCTACTTGGCTCTTTAGCAAATGTGTGAAATCTGACTATACTAATTTCACTTAATCTCTTTTAATTACCTAATTGCTTCTTATTCAGATCCTGATCAACTCAGAGCCTCACTCAAAAAAAACCAAACCAAACAAACAAAAAAAAAAAGCAAAAAACCCAAAAAACCCAAGCAGCATGTAGGGACATGATCCAAATCTATAATAGTCCTAATAATATGTATTAGAGGTCCTACCTGCATGACACAGCAGCACAACTGCAGTAAAAATCAGAGGTATGTGTAGAGAAAAGGGCAAAAAAATTTAAAAAAAGACCATAGAAATGAAAGGCTAGTAAAAAATAAATAGAAGGGTCATAAGCATAGACAACAAAGATGACCACAAGAACTTCCAGTAATTGTGATGTTCTAATTAACAATGGAAAAGTTACAGCTGACTTTAAAAGATCTTGCACATACCAAAATTTCTGCCCCAAAACTGAAGGGCAGGTCATAAAGCCAGAAGCTTGACTACACCCGTCTCCAGAGGTAAAACTGAAAATAACATACCTTAATGCAGCAGATAAAGAAAGAGCTTACTCCTACAGTCTTTCCAAGATCTAACAGAGGCATAGAGACATTGGGTGTTTTCAGTGTAACACACAACAGCCACTATGCTGAAAATGTCTGAGAAGGAAAGACTACCCTTTTATGTAGAATAAATATAATTTGGTTTCTTGTAGAAAAAATTAACTTCTCAATTTACAGGAGTTAAGAAATTTTTAATTAAAAACTACAAACTACAGTGTTCCTCATTTAGGAGACACTATCAAACATAAGGCTTGATTCAAAACAGTAATTTGAGGGGAGAAAAACACACTTGAATGAGTAAACCCCCTCTGACTTCTTTTCTACCCCAGTTAAATGGACTATGCTGAGAATTAGTATCTAAAACTCCTAAGAAGTACTGACAGTTCAGAACTACCAGGAGGAGTTCCTAGCAGGTGACAGCTAAGAAAAAAAAAAAATGTTCCTTCACCAATCTAATAGCTCTAAGAATTCCCAATACTGAGTTTTGATAGACATTTGGCCCAGAAGATGTTTTTGAAAGAAGTAAAATAGACATTTACTTTACAAGATGACAATTGCCTGAGGGTTGTACAGATCAAACTTCAGAGCGCAAAAGGTTTCTTGGACAGAATGGAAGTTGTGAAGAAAAGACTACATCATTATCTGAATGAAAATCTATTCTAGAACAGAATTTATTTAAATATTAACTAAAAATATATTAGGGGAAGACAGGACACAAAAACAGACACAGGAATAACTACATAAAAACATACACTAAGTCTCATAACCTACCTGAAATTTCAATCACTCTAAGACCCCTGGAAAAACTCTAGAATGTGGCAATCTGAGCAGCATGAAGTGCATTAACAGGAAAAGAGACACCTAAATGATTCAATTTACTTTTATCTGATTATTCATCCACTGAGGTCTTAAAATACCCAAAATAGTATTCTATTTTCATATGTTTTAAAATATTTTTCTACAATAAAAAAATCAGACTGTAAATCTGTAAGACAAGCACATTAGACGAGCATTTATTAAGAATATCAAGATGAATTGCAAAAATTACTTAACTATACAAAAAAAAATAAACCTAGCTCCAACATATGGAAATTGTTAAGCACAGCTTATTATCACTAAATATTTTTTCCTGTATCTAGAGATACAGAAGTGGATCATGTGAAAGTACTAACTGATTACACTTTTCAAACATGGGGGAGGGAAAATCACTAACCAGTAACAGTGGGTCTCAAAATACAGTGCCTGGAACTAACACTACATGGAAATGGCTAACTACACTGTATTATTTGTTTTGATTTTGAACCTGCTAAATCAGAGTACCATACAACCATAAATGCATTATGGAAATTCCTACAATTATTTTTCACATGGGTAATTATTGCTGCTGGTCACAGAGGTGCTACATGACTAAGGACAAGGCAATTTTGCATTCAAGATATAAAATACAATCATGATGTTGTGGAAGTGCTGACCCTGTATTCTAGTCACTGGACACAGCACTATATTCAAACGGCAGCAGATGTAAAGATATTCCTTCCAGGAAAGTGGATAAAAATTATGCTAATGCCAAGCCATACAGTGGGAAAAGTGATGTGAGAAGAAATTAAGACTTAAATATAAGCAGCTAAGCTATGAAATAAAAACAAACAAAAAAAAAAAAAAAGGAAGTGGAGAAGTGATACAGAAAGAGACAGCATGCACAAAATCGAGTTGTTCAAATACGCTTTTCTCTTACCTGAAAGGTTTCCATCTGTTTCATCTGTCTGGAGACTAGCAACACTGGTAGAATCCATTCCTTGCTGGAGGTCCAAAATTTTCCTTCGCAGTTGTTCTATGTCGCTCTCTTTACTATCCAGCTGCATCTGGAGCTCATTCCTGTACGTAGATTCTTCTGCTAGTTGCTGTATTTATATATGCATAGTTATTGTGATACCAAAAATATGTCAGCGAAGTATTCTGAAAACAAAACTCTCTACTATTTTTTTAATATCTCTAGATAATTTTGATAGCATAAGTGTTCGTTCAGCCTTGGAAAAAAGTTAAATATCAAAGATCCAGCAATACATTCAAGCACAAAACAGATTAATCTATTAATATTTTTTGAAAAGGAGACCACCTACCAATGAAATAAACTGCATAAATATTATGCTACACAGTCTTCAGTGTTTTAGTCTTCATCATATATCAGTAACTTCCACAGTTAAAAATTTAGAAAGGGGAAATGAATGAGAGCAAGCACAGCTGTACACTTGGCGAGTTCCCTGTCTCACTAAAATTCTGTAGCCTAGAACATGTGAAACAGAACTTGTTTTTTTTCAAGGAGACTAGGAGCCACACATTTTTCCTGTGAAGAGAAATTCCACAATGTGACAAAAAAAGAGATTATTTTACCGCTTGCATTTCATTGAGCTCCTTTTGGTATTTCACTACCATCTGATTGAATTTCTCTTTTTCTTGATTAAGCTCTAATTGGAGCTTACGGTTTTCCTTCTCTTTCTTCCTCAGATCTTGCATGTTAGTTTTCTTTCTGTCTATTTTAAAATCTTTCCGATTCATTATCTCAGCCAGTTTGTTGACAGCCTGTTAAGAAAAAGGAAAACCAGTAAAAAAAAAATATATGCAAGCATGTTTCATACAAAATTTCTAAGGTCCTCTAGGTATAGGATTCAATTAAAAAAAAAATCTTAACCAATATAAATGGCCCTTACTCACAACAGAAGTAATACTAAAAGTACACAGCATCAAAACTTATTCTTTCAACTGTAATATCAACAACGCAAATTATATATCACGGTTAACATAAACCTAATCTCAAAGGAACTAAGAATTAGTTGCACAAAAAACAAACTGAAAATATATCTGATATGCAAAGTAATTATTGTTAGTAAATTGCATAAAAAGTTATACCTGTGTCTTCAGAGTTCTTTCAGTGTTAAGGCTCTTCTCGTAATGCATTCTAATATTATTTATTTCCTCCTCTTTTTTCATTTTATATTCTGTTAAAATAACATTCAACTTTGAGATATCTTATAATAAGGTAAATATTTCTAAGTTTAACCACTTCTACAATTGCTTTCCCCAGCCCCCCCATTTTCCTGTTGTGTCACTTAATGTGCAAAATACAGTTTGCAACAACAAAGGTTACCAGTTTAATGCTACTGCAACGATAGAAAAATACCAGGAGGATACATCAGAAAAGCATCAAGATGAAATACTAATGCCAACATATGTATTTTTGTTTCCTGGTGATGACTAAGTTGCCCCACTTCCATCACATTTGCATTAGCGGAAGTATTTCTGCAGTACCAAAAATTATTAAGTCAGTACCCACACAGAATAAGACTGATATGACTGGACTCACATTCAGTACAGATTCTCAAATCAGGCATAAAGAGATCATGGCAAAAAAGGCTTTCTTTAAAAAAGCAATGAGACTGTTACATTCCTCCCACCCCTCTCACACACCAGTTACTCAGTTCTACCAATCTGTCTTTCATACCTCCAGTCTGTTGATTTGTTCCCAAAGTTTCTATAAGTATGCAGTTCACTAATAAGGATTTCTCCACCAAAACTACACACAGTTAAAGAACAATTTTCAAGTACTTCAAAGTAACAAAATCCATAAACTAAAAAATACTGAAAACTGCTTGCTCACCCAATCCCTGCTACTACAGAAATGCAAAACTAAGGGAAAGTATTTTTGTATGCCTTCTTGCCTACACAGTGTTTGCAACAACACTGGCAACACAACTGATAAGGCCTTTACTCTCACAGTCAACAGATATTAAAGCATGCATTCCAATTTTATAATGCTTGCTCAAATGGAAAACCATGGGAGTAAACTGAATAATAAAGTAACTTTCCATATAGTCAGAATGCAGTAAATAGAATGCAAATCCACTGATACGGTTGAGACCACAACTTAGAATCTGAATCTAAGTGAGACCTTAAGGAAGCTGAAATACAGATCCTGTAAATACTGGAGATAGAAACAAAAACTTCAGTAAATATATTGTGCATAATACAATGAGTAAAACACTTTTCCTTAATAACTTTCATGCACACAAGGGCCTGGCTGGCAGAAGGGGGTTAAACAGACTGTACAGGGTAAGCTGTACTGGACAGACATTCCTGACTATGCCTGCCGGAAGTTAGTGCTAACTTGTTTTTAAAACTGAGGAGGGGCTGCAAGCAGAATCTCACTATTTCCTACCTGCTACAGTTGAGGTTTTAATTGTTTTCAGCAATAAAGGCAGACCATGGAAATGGAAACAATACAGTACAAAGAGTGGCAATTTACATGGAAGATATATTTTCAAGATTAAAACAATGACATATTATTTTTCACCAAGCCCAAAATAATAGGGAAAATAAACTGTAATATCTTCTCCTATTTCCATTTTGCCACATATGCTTCAAATTTAATTGTGCTTCATAACAGATTAAGTTAAAACTCCAAACATAACATACCTTCCTCCTGTTTCTTAATTTTTTCACTGATCTCTGAATTTTCCTTTGTTATTAAATCAACATCTTTGGTTAATGTGTTATTAGTTTCTTCCAGCTAAAGGAAAACAAACACATTTTAAAACAAGGACCTTGTCATAAATTCTAAAAATATTTATAATACTATTATTTTAAAGACCCTTAAATCTGTAACAGCCATTTACTCGGAACACCTTCCTCAGATTACATACAAAAAAACCTGCTTGCCTTTCAAACCTCAATTTTTTAAAAATGGTACTTTTCTTCTAAGCTGTCTTGATTTACCAGAAGGCTCAAAATACACCTGCCCCAGAAAGAATTCTTTTTTTTTTTTAATGATCTGTGCAGAACTGACAACACTGTAGTATACAATCAAAAACTCAAGCAAAATTAGATTGTCAGTTAAATTTGTGGTACCTTGGAAGAACGAGTACCTCAAGGCCTTAACAAATACATATTAAAAACCAGACATAATTGCACTCCTGAAAAAAGTTTCATTTGAAGCCTATAGAAATTATTGTGTATAGAGCTGTCTGACAAAATTATTAGAGTTTTTGAAACCAACAAACATATTGGCAAGAAGGTATTCCTTCAATGCCACACAGAGACAGACTTCTAAATGCTTCTTAAGAAATTATGTCATTCTAGAGATTTCAAGCTTATAAAAGAAAACACATGTAACAAACACTACTTCTGCTATCTTTACACAGAGATGTAGTATCTGTCATAGCACTAGCAGAAAGCTTTGAGCAATTGATCCAAGTTCAGTTATGCCTAGAGTTTTACTGAAGCTTTACACCCCCAGGATTCTTCAGAAAATCTGCATAGCTGATGCTAAATGGGAAAAAATGATGATGATAAAATAACTATGCTATACATGGCTTGCTATTTGAAACTCCTCAGTTAAGACATTTATCAACCTGATATTAATACTCAAGAGCTTTGCTATAAAGTATCTTCAAAAATTACAGTTTGGGGTTTGTGGTTTTTGGGGTTTTTTTTAATAGTTTACTAGTGAGAAGAAACTCAAGACTTGCAAGGTTTTTTATAAAGACTAAGCAATTTTGCAATAAGAGCCTCTAATACACAGCTCCACAAATTTACAAGATTTTAAACGTACACTGGGCAATGACAAGAAGTAATTACAAAAGGCTTAAAAACTGAATTATACGCATTTGCCGGATTTTCAGTCTGGCTTCACCTCAGATTAATTGAGTCTATGTTTCTTTGGGACTTCACATGATGGGATTTAATATTTAAGGTTACAACTGAGTCCAAAACTCAGATGTTCAAGTAATTATTACTTATGACCACAACAAGACTTTATAAATTAAAAAGATAAATTTCTGTTTCCAGCTGGGGGATATATATAGGTATTAATTACAGTGGAATAATTTACCCTTCTTATGATGCTGTCCTTTTCAGTCATTTCTTGCCTGTGTCTTGATGCTGCTTTTTTGCTTTCCTGACTCAGTTCAAAATACTGTTCTTCAAGGAGTGCTCGTGCCAACCGTTCCGACTCAGCTTTGGTTTCAGCTAAATCCAACTGGGTAGTGAGTGTTTCTCTACAAAAAGGACATTAAGATTTTGTCCTCCTATGCAAAACATTCCGTATTTTCAGGAAGACTAACAAACCCAAATTATACCATTCAGCTCATTGTCATTCCCTTAGTTTCTTAAGAAAAACAACATTTACAAAACCACACTGTATACTTGTATTATTTTGATGGTCCACACAAGCTACAGCAGCAAGCTTACTATAATTTCAATCATCCATGAAACAACAACCCTTAGGAAACTAGATGTCAAATTCTCCTGCCTTTGAGGAATAAAATATAAAATTAAATTGCATGTACAGTGTGTTCCATCAAAAGATACTTAACCCTATCAGTATTAGCTACTTTTTCACATAAGATTACTGCCTGCGAAGATGCGTGCTCCAGCCTGTTTGAACAATAAGGAAAATTACCTAAAGTTTCTGAAAACACACAGTGGTTCTATGCCTATGCAACCTTTTGCAGAAAGGCTTGCAAATTCTATCTACAGCTTGAGAGACAGGGGGTAGTAACTTAGGTGCAGTATCTCATTAACGTATAACACAACTTCTAATCAGTTCAGCATACAAGCCAAACTTTCTTGCTCTTGCTTGGACTACAGGCAGAGTTCCTATATATTTGCCTGCAAAGGAACCCACATAAAGCACGGTGTCCAGTCTAGCACCCATGAGTCAGGTGTACCCAGCAACATGTGACACAGCTCACAGCATGCTCAGATAGAAGTGGCAAGACATTACTGCAGTACAGGCTTATGACAGATGCCCTTTCTGCACTGCAAAAATAAAAAAGAGATTTATGCAATGAAATACTCATTGCTATGGAGCCCACTGATTTGATACATCTGTAGTAGATAGGGGTTTCTACTGTAAAAGGTAACAAAGTATACTCAGAGTTTGCCACAATTCCCATAGTTGTGCAGGGGTGAAAAATGTTTATGATGAGCATAAGATTGTGGAGAACAGTGAGGGAACAGAATAAAATGAATCTATAAAAATAAGTATGAAAAAAAGCAAAAGAAAAAAACACAAGAGGACTAAAGAAGTCTCTCCTCCCTTTTGTCTTTTAAGTTGGATACTACTCCTGAACAACTTTGCATAGACAGGTATTTTCCTTCTACATCATATTTATTAGCCAACATCTTTTCTTTCTCCCTTTCTTAGGCCACCAAAATGCATTGTGAACATTGTACATAACTTCCTCCCTTTAGATTGTTCTGCGATGCTGATGCTTAAGTAGAACAAGAGACCCAGACTTTAGAAGAGAGAAACTCTGCTTCATGCATAAGGCTACAGTGTCCTTCTTCAGAATAAACAGATATTAAATAAAGTCATGAAGTGGAATAAACAAGCTTAAAAAACTCCTTTCATTATATGCTAACTTAGAAAATAGTACATCATAATTAACTGGCTTGGTTGTAATCAGAAGTATACTACACTTAGAATTCATAGTATTTTCATTATCTTTTTCTCAAATTATTTTATTGGCTATAGAAGTATACCAAGTAATTATCAGGATAACATAATCAAATAAAGTTGTCACAGAATAACGTTACCACCAATTGTAATGTTTTTTCAAATTTTCGCATCTTTCTAAATTCTCAGAAGTCATCATTCTTCTTCCAGACATTAGAGTCCAAAGCAAATATGAATAACCATATTTGGCTTTGTGAGTCAGCATAGGTATCATCCCATGTATTCGTCATCTTACAAGGTGTTACAGAACACTTTTGAGACCTGTATTTTTCTGAACGAATCAAACATTTTAAAATCTGATTCAAAATCTTCATGAGCAAGACCATACTATAATGGAAAAACTTGTGTCTTTTTGAGAAACACAAATGGACATACTTTTCGTTTTGCAACTCCTGCGTTTTTCTTTGAGTTTCTTTATTCTTTTCATCGATTTCCTCTTTCAGTTCCTTAACCTGAGTTTTGTAAAGTGTCTGTAAAAAAAAAAAAAAAAAAAGGCAAAAAAAAAAGAATCATTATCATTATCAAATTCCATAGTGAAATTCTTCACTGTTTTGATACTGGTTGGTTTGAATCTGTCAAACCCCAACACATGCCATTATTGTCTTTAATAAAATTTTCTCCTTCCTGCCTGTCTGAGATCCTCCTTTCCAGTTT
>NW_010099953.1:0-61498 GCF_000699245.1 Pterocles gutturalis | reverse complement strand
AGGGAACTGATGTGACCAGGTTATTTTTCAATTTTCTTGTCTGGTTTCCTACATAGTTGTATAAGCACACCTGCTGACAAAAGGGAAGGAAGGCACTAGGACACAGCTGAGCAGGTCTCTTGGAGACAACAGGACAAAACTGCATCCTCTTGACTCAAAATGTTAGTAAATAAGCCTAATAGTGTCCTATGCTTCCACCTGTTTTATTCTATTTGCATCCATGTATTTTTTCTCTTAGACTGTAAGATTTTCTGTGCACAGACTGACTTTGTCTTAATAATTGATTCAACAGAGGTCTGATTTACATGGACGACTTCAGTTCTGAATTACAATAACGTTATTACCACGACCAGCAATTCTGAAAGTTAAAATTTGACCTTCTACAGTAAAGTACTTTTGCTAAATATTCAGACTGAATGATGAATGTCTCATTTAAACTACACGCTAGTGAAAAAAGAGAAAACTGTAAATGAAACACAATTCTATGGGTCTTCTTATTAGCAGTACATTATGGAGAAATGCACAAAAATCTGTAACACATCATCAAATTACAGTCATATGGAGTTTAGTAAAACACAAAATTTTTTACTACCCCTCCAAGGCAGAAGCAAATTTAAAAAGTACTTCCCAAAGTGAAATTAAACTGTCCATACTTGCAAATGTATTTGAAGTTCAGGCATTATAGAGCATCTCATGCTATTGTTTCTCGTCACAGAAATGAAACAGATCAAACTAAATCTATGAAATACACAATTTAGCTACCTGGAGTACTGAATAAAGCTCTTCAGGGAGGAACTTGGGTGCAGAGAAGGTCTCTTTTAAAAGGATGAGGAATACATGCAGAATCCTACTGAATCTATGGTTCTCAAATATACTTTTGGTAGATCCATAGCATGGAATATATTCCAGTAAGTATGGAGATTTTGAACTCTCTACAAAGTCTGCAATTATGTCAGAAAGCCTCAAGATAAGAAATACTCTGATGAGTAACTCAATAAGGGTCACTCAATGTAACATATACAATTTGACAAACAACTACAAAGCAATATATTAAACAGACAGTCTAAGATTCTTTAATTTTTTTGTTCATTGATTGTATTTCAAGCAGGATTTTGTGAATTGCTGATTTACGCCAAGTTGTTATTTACATTTTAAAAATTGTACTATGTCAGACTACTCACTGTTTAATGACTTCATGTCAAAATGTAGCACTCACAATTCTTTACAAGTCTTACCGAAAAATACTGCTCAGCTTCAAGCTGATCCTGAAGCTCACGCATTTGACCTTCATTTCCTCTGTACTGTCTTTGAAGGAATAAAACAGGAAAACATAAAAATTCAGCTACTAACAACTGACAGACTATTTCTAACCAGCATCCAACGAATATCTTACAGTTACACACATCTTATTTCAAAAAGACCAACACTTTGCTATATTCTAAAATTCTGATTTAATTACATTCTTTATTCTACCCTGATGATAGAAGCCTAATTAATGAAAAATTTCTTCAGCCAGCTTAATAAATGCTAAGAAAAAAGAATCAGGTAGTTAAAAGAGAAAAAAGCTACTAACTCCCATGTAGTAAAACCAAAAGTCCGATATGATTTAATAAGTCATATTGCAGTGAATCATTAAGAACTCACCAAAATAAAAGTGGTATATATGCCTTAACATAGAATGATGAGCCAAGAATTGTTCTGCATCATAGCTCATAACAAAAATATTCCAACACTGAAGACTACATACAGAAATCATAACATGCAGCTAAAAATATTTTCATTTAAGAAAAAATGCCTATGCACCAGAGAACTTTTTTCACTAATAGGAACATGCAAAACAGTCCATGTAATTAAGCAACTTTTTCCATTTTACTTCAGATTTTTACTTACTTAGCAAGTTGAGCCAACTCAAATTCCAGTAATCTCTTTGCTTCCAACAACGTATTGATTTCCTGTTTTAGCTGCTTCTCAGAACCCTTCAAGTTATCTGCTTCAAAAGCCTGTGCCTTTAATTCATTCTGTGCCATTATTCTCTTATTCGTCTCTTGTTCTAACTGAAGTGTTAGATTCTTTACCTAAATAAGAAATAGTTCAATTTAGGAGTGTTTGCTGAATAACCAATTGCATGTTCTTGAAAGTGTTTCATATATGGATTATTTTATGTCAAACACCATTGCATAGATGTTACACATTGTACAATGTGTAAAAATATTCCTAAATCTCCAAACACTTCAGTGCAATAATCTTACAGAAAGCTGCTGTCCTTACACAACGTACTGATATGACGCTGCATGATGATAAGGCTTCCCTGTACTTAGCTTATTTCCAAGTCCCAAATGTGTTTTATCTTATATTAAAGGCAACAATAGAAGAAACCTAAATTATCTGCTGAAAGGTCCTGCAAACCTCTTTGAGGAAACTCCTCACCCTAGAAAAAAATACAGCCTACCAGCTACATAAAAACTAAATCACGACCCCTAAGAAAGGTGTTATAACCTTCATTCCCCGAGTACTGTAAAGAAAAAGTAAGAATGAAACTATTATTCTTAGTACCTAGTTTTCACACTCAATATTCTAATTGCGTTTCCTTGAACAAATGCTTTTCTGGAGAATGCAACCTCAGAACTGCAAACCAATCAGAGTACACAAATTCACAAGCAAGTTTTCCTTTAAAAAAAGAAAAGGAAACACACAAAAAAGCATTATATTAAATTAAGGGTTCAAATATGTAAGGCGTCCAAGAGCTAAGAAACAAGCAGAAATTACCCAACAGCATTTAGGCCAACAACTGTCTTCAGTTCTACTGAGATGTGTGTTATACAAGGCGCTCAGTGTAAGTGAATTTAATTTTCTACTTCTCAATGCAACTATAATTTCTTATTTAGATAGAAATTTGTTAGTGATGGACATTTTACTTACTTCATCTTCCAGTCTTTCCTTTTGCTCAAGAAGGTGTTCCAGTTTCTGCTGAGATTGCTTCAGGTCAAAGTCCAGCATGGAACACTGTTTTTCAGCTTGAACTATTCGATTTTCTGCCTTTTCTCTAGCTGCCCTTTCTTCCTTTACTTTTTTTTCCATTTCTAAATAAGATTAACGAAAGAAAAACAACAAAAACGAATATGTAGCATCTGCAATAATGCTTTTGTAAACACAGTCTTAAATATCCTAATATTTTTCAGACCATTTTGTTCAGCTATTTAAGCTCTTCTGATGTGAGATGGACTGATTACTCAGTAAAAACTTCCTGGCATTATTACAAGAAACACTGTAAAGGAAACAATTCCAATTTGCATTCAAAACACTGGAAAATTATCATGACAACTAAAGATAAATAGCGAAAGACATTTAGAAGTGAAGATTCTTGAAGTAATCATTATGAAATAAAGTCAAAGTTTCATTTCCATGAATGGATAGGTGGGGGAAAGAAAAGAAATGCTACCATTCATGTTAGCTTTTTGAAAAGTTACAAACTACATATGCAGGTACCAATGACCTTCACAAAGAAAACCTGATGTATTCAATTAAGATATCAAGACACATGCTTGATTCATGGAAATGTATCTATAAAAGAAATTTCAACACTTGAGACAAGCTTAATACAACACTGACATTTTTAATGCAGTTACACAGGAATGAATGTGCTAAGCCATCTGTCTTGATAATGCATTCTTTCAACTCTCTTTAGCATTAGCCAGAATGTCAAGATTCAGTAGCATTTTAGAAACCAAGGAAGGCTTTGAATTGCGAACACAGTAAGATATTCAAAACATTAAGAAACTATGTCATTTTTATGGTGCAAGCACCATGTTAAGAGAAAATAAACTTAAAAGTGTATTTTTTATTATGCATGTTTTAAAATTTTAATATGCATTTTCTTTATACAAGGGATTAAACACTTGTATAAGAATACTACATTGTAAGACAATGTGTTTTAAGATATCATAATCAAAATACCTTTTATTATGTATTTACCTGAAACTTGCAAGAAACACTTACCACACATTGCAACTGATCTTGCCTCTTCTATTGACTGATGTTTGTCAGTTAACCGAGCTTTAGTCACTTTGTGCTCATTTACTTCCTGTTCTAACCGGTCTTGTAATGATTTGAGTTTGTAGTTCAAATCTATCTCTAAATTGTTCTTTTCCTAAAGATAAGACAAAAAAGTTACCAGCTTTCTATATTATTTCTATAATATCTGAGGGAATGACATTTGCTTTCTTCCCTTTTTTAGTGTTAACTTCTTGTTATGAAGAACAATGTTATTTGATGATGTTTGTTATTTGTTATGCTTAATAAAGAATGGTAACAGACAAAAACTGTACTCAGCACTCCAGAGAAAACATCATTAACTTTTTTCAGTAGTCTATAAATTTGCAAGATAATGGAAACTTCTTGAGTAATTAGTAGTCACCTAAATTGGAAACATACAACTAATCCACCAACAACAGTAGAGCACAGAGGAATTTGAATTATTGTTACCTGGATGCAATTCTGTTATTTCATTGTTGGAATTGCCAGCCATTAACAGTAACTCATGAAACAAGCACTGGAGATGAGCTTTGAGAGACTGGGACTTGCCTTTCAATCACTGCTTCACTTAACACCAAATGAGAACAGTAACTGCTTGCACCTTCCCTCATAGGTAGTAGCAAGCCTTTACCTCACCTCAAAACATAGAGCTAACTATGCAGCCTCTCTAGGAAAAGGGTGCAGGATTTCCTTTTACTCTTCTTTACTTGTTTCTCTATCTTGGGGCAGGGATCAGAGATGTTAGGGGAACATGCCGCTACCATAAGGAGGGAAGGAGGGAGGAAAACAATTGGAATGGTTCAGCTCCAAAGTTAATCAAAAGGTCTGGCACTGATCCAGCCAAATTAAGAAGTTCAATTCATAGATTTTCAGAAGGCAAGTATCTGCAGCAATAGTTAGGCAGGCAAAACAAGAACTACTTGCTACTGGCAGAAGGGTTGGATCCTGGAACCAGTGACAGTGAATGACAAACATGAATTTTACGCCCAAAGCTACAAGAAAGAACTACCTGAGGACTTGTGAGACTTAGCATCCTGATGAGATTGTAAACTACCGATATTAAATCATTTTAACACAAGACTGATTTAGAGAAAGAACACAAGACTTAGTAACAGCAATAAATACTACTTGATTATATATTCAAAAGCTGACAAAGAACATTAGCCTCAACATCATTTTACCACACCTTTTCTGAATGATTAAGCATATCTTGTGCTTGTTTTCTTTCCGCTTCCACTCTTTCGAGATTGTTTTTAACGTTTTTTACTTCTTCTTGTAAAGTCGTAATTCGAACTGCCATAAGAAATGAAATATCATTCAATATTAGTTACTCAACTTAGATCAATAGGCTTTTCAACCTTTATTGATTTCTGGGCCCCTAAAATATTTACACCTTCAAATATTTCAGATACGCAAAGGCTGTACATTGTAAAGGAAACATCTTTTCAGCCACTCCTTATGCATGCCACTAGTAAAAATTCACAAAAAACAATCACATGCAAAACTTGGTAAATGCCTTCTACCACTCCCAGTAACTAATATGCAAAATTTCTTCCATTATTCCAAGTTCTACTGTGCTATGCAACAAACACCTTTTCTGATGTTAACTCCACTAATATGTAGATAAGGCACATTATGCAGAAGTCAGTTTCAAATGGATCTACAGGTACTAATAAAATATGTATTCACCTAACTGTGACTCAAGTGCTCTGCTATGGAGAGAGGAACTACTCCCTGTCCCCCACGGCATCTTCTACAAGACCCTGCGTGGCATCAAAAGTTTATACTAAACACTAAGTAGAATCACAGTATGGCTGGGGTTGGAAGGCACTGTTCCAAGATGTCCCAAGGGCAGCGACACCCTCCACTAGACCAGGTTGCTCAAAGCCTCATCCAGCCTGGCCTTGAACACCTCCAGGGATGGGGCATCCACAGCTTCCCTGGGCAACCTGTTCCAGTGTCTCACCACCCTCACAGTGAAAAATTTCTTCCTAATGTCTAGTCTAAATCTGCCCTCTTTCAGCTTATACCCATTACCCCTTGTCCTCTCACTACACTCCCTGATAAAGAGTGCCTCCCCATCTATTCAAATACATCTGTCTACAGTACAGTCTGCTTCACTTAGTTTTTAAGTATAAAGAGACATCCTGGCAATACGTAAGAAACTATGAGATGGAAGAAGAGAAAATCTTCCTAAATCTCATGCTTTCCTCATAAAACCAGCTGTATGAATTTTTGAATTTCATAAAACTATTAGGGTGTACACCAGCAAAGCACCTTAACCCTTCAGAAAAATATCCTTTTCCTGCAGGCTGCTGAATTGGATGTGGTCAAAAACACATTTTGAAGTGCACAGAACAGTCTTCTCATGCCATTTGTACCTCCTGCTTTCAATTAACAACAGACTGGATCAAACTACACTCAGTCATTTCAGAGGAACTTCACAATCATTTGACTGAAACAGTAAACAGGCAACTTGATTCTTGATAGTTCTTTCTTTGTGCTAGCAAAGTTTACCTTAAAAAAACAAACAACCAAACAAAACCAGAACCACCCAAAAGTCCTCAACAAAAGATTGTGCCTCATGGAAAATTATTTTCAATACTGCAGATAGATGGTTTAAAATGACAAGTTAAGAGGCAGTATCCATTAACATAGGCACAGTCATGAACTAATGCATCTGAATAGCTTCTAGTATGAAGAATCAGAAGCACAAATGGTAAAAAGTTCCAAGCTTCCTGAAAAAGGCATTCAACATCTGCATCCCTTACTATGCTCTTCATTTTGCTTATAATGTAGAAGCATCATAAAAGAAAACAAATGCAATTTAACAACAAAATAGCTTTCTGCACAAATGAAAGAAGAGAAAATGTAGGGTACGTCAACTTGGCTACTGCACCAAGACAGTAAGCCAGATTGTTGTGTCTTCTCTAGTGCTTTATCAGCTTTTCATATTTTTGTACCACTGGACTCAGACTGTTAGTCAGGACAGCCCCATAGACTTACAGTCAGTGGTTTCCCAAGTCTTTGATTCTGATAGTCTCACTCCCAAGAGCCACTCAGACATGATGAGGAAGCAAGATCCAGTCTTCAGAAATTGTTCTATTAAGTCACACTTGGTTTGCAGGTTGGCTTTCCTCCCTTTATGTAAGTGTACTTTGTTTAATAAAGCAGGGTTATCACAACTTTTTTGGTAAAGTATAAATACAGAATAATTACCCTGTAGTTCTCCAATCATTTCAGATCCATGACTTCTGTCCCTTCGTTCCGACTCCAAAGCTGCTTGCAGTTGGTAATAATCTTTCTCCACCTGCAGTTTTGTGCTTTCTAGAACTCTGCACCTTTCCTGCAGTTCTCTATTCAGTGATTCTACCTGACTTAATGACTTGCTCATTTCTGTGTTACTCTTCCTCAGTCTTGCTGCTGTATCTGATTCTGTCCTCAGCAAATCATTTGCTTCTTCTAGCTGTTAAAATAAAACACAAGATTCTCCAATATAAACATTATAAGCATATATATAACAGTTTTGTTATATCTGAATGCTCAGTACTGCTTCTCAAATCTAAGAAATACTGAGGACAATGAACAGAAGCAACATACTTGTTTCTGTAAGTGTGTTATCTTCTCATTCGTAATTTGTGAATGCTGGCTGATCTTTTTCAAGTCTTCCAACTGATCTTTTAGTGTGGACACTAAAGAGAAATTACACCGTTAATACATCAGATTTAGAAAATCCTTAGGGTTTTTTTTTTTTTATACAAACACGCTCAAATAAATTCTTGACATATAATTTCATTGACTTTTTGCTTCTTATATACATTTTTATGTCAAATTCTGTGTTTGCAAAACAATGCACACTGTAGAGAACAGAATTTGAAAATAGGACAAAAATATTATTTTTGAGTTTTAATAAGAACACAAACTCAAAATTTGTGTTCATTATTTGAAAAGATCTCTTTAAAGCTGTGTAGCACAGCTGAGGTAGTAAATTATTCCCAAAAACACATCATACATGTCATCAGTGTCAACGTTTGGACAACATGGCATACCTTCATTTTCCACATTCCGTCTTTTTTCACTCTCTTGTTCAATTTTTCGTTGGTAGTCATTTATCTTATGTTGCAATACCATCTTTTCCTTCTCAATCTGAGACACTGTTGATTCCAAGTTCTTTCTTTGATTTCCCTAAATTAGAAGCATTGGTAATTTCTATTTACATTATAAGGAATGATCCCTAAACCAGTATCTCTGCAACTAATTAATCAAGGAAACTGACGCATCATTTCCAATGAGTGAGTTTCTGGCTTCCTTGAAAAGGTTTTCAGAAAAGATAGCTTTTTTAACTTCTACATGACAAATTTACAAAATTACTAGAAAAGCTAATGTTAACATGATTGTATGTACATCACTATTGCAATCATTATTAAGAGACAACATAAGGACTCAACAGAAAATCATCTGTACATTGATTTTTAGAGTAACTGATTTTTATAAGCTTCAGAGAAATTGTGATGAGCAAGACTAAGCAAAACATTTAGCAGAGGAAACAGAATTAAGCGTGACTTGCAGAAAGTTAGTTTTTGAAAATGTGCACAAAAAAAAATATCTCCCAATGCTACATATTGAAACGTGATTGTTCGGTCTCAAATTTAAACTCAGAATGATCTTTTTAGTCATAAAAGAAATATCCAAAATAATGAAAGTACTATCCACGTTCTTTACCCAACTAAGAAGGCTTCAGTGAGGAAAAAAAAAATACCTCTTCATCCAGTTCTTTCATTATCTTGTCTAGCTTTATGTTTGAAGATCTAAAAATAAAATAAAAACATTTAAGTAATGTTTGAGAAGAATACATTATACATAGTGTTTTTCTAGTGAAATAATTTGGGACCATTATTAAAAAGAACATTTATATTTTTGGCTAATGCTATTTTGTAGTGAACATTTGAAATTGAAGAACACAATCAATCACTGGAAATAATTTGTAAAATATATTGTTGAGCATTTAACAACTTTGCTGCAGATTATATACGGAAAACTTTAGGTGTCACGTTTTCTCCCTTAATCTGCAAATGTGAAAAGGGTATGTACACAACAGCCTATCATTAAAATTAGAATACCACGGGGTGAACTGCTAAAACTTCCTCTAGCTGTGAACTTTCCAAATATCTAAAATGGTTCATTAATTCAACAGTAGACAGCTCCCTACTCTGGATAAAGATATTTGAATAATATTATTTAAAAGTCTCTCTGTTGAAGCAATGTTGTTGTTGCAAAATTAGAACATAGTACTATAGAGAGCATGAGGTTAAGTAAAACCTCAGTTAACTGGCAATAACATTGACACATCCATTGCATTTCTGTAGCTAGCTATCCCTCTTGAGAGGGACAACAAAAAGGGCTCAGGCAATGTTACCTGGCAGGTACAATAAGGAGCAGTTACAGCAATATATGCTATCTAGTAACTGCAGCAAGTGGTATGACATATCAGAAGGCGCAGTGTTGTGCTCTGGCAATTTCAGTAGTACTGCAGGAAGATGTACATCCTCATCCTGCTTGTGGAAAGCAATCCAAACACACGAACAGTGAAGTTGTGTTTAAGTAAGCAACAATGTCACACAGTTTAAATTCCCACCAGACCATTATGGCTACCTTGCACAGCTACACACTGTGGTCCTAACTCACACGCCTAAATTCTTCCTGTATCCTATACCTAGTGTTGCCTCCCAGCTTTATTTAGGCCTTCAGGAAAAGACTTCAAAAGGAGAAGCTAACTGAAGAGGAAATTAATTTGCATTAATCTGAGTAAAAATTTCCGATTATCAGAAAAGAATAATCCCAACGGTTTGTTTGTAAGTGTAGCTGCATGAAATAGGTGAAGTCTCACACAGCTACTTCAACATGGTAGAAACAAGACTTTAGAAAGCAAATAGTTGTTCTTATCTGTCAGTCACAGGAAAAAAGAAGGAATGTGGTTTTCCAACAAGTACCATGTATTAAGAAACCAGATAGCTAATTTTCACAGCCCAATATATGCCTTATATACAACACTTAATGTTTTTTTAAAAATCAGCATGATCATTGTGTACCTCAGTTCAATAAAACATCTGCATTCAGAAATAATGTGCAAACTCAAACATTCAAGTGTTCAGAAAGAATGTGTGTTATACAGGTGCCAATGAAAACAAAACATTTTCTCTATACTATAGTCAAAGAAACCATTCAAATATTGTTTTAGAATTACTAAAATCTGTGCCTGGAACTCCACTGCAGAACTACAGTACCATTCTTAATGTTATTCTGGTAATCCCTAAAGCAGTAATACAGAACTGAAGTGCTAGATGTATTTCAATTATGTAAACAATTAAAGTTCAAAGTCTCACCTGCACTTTTGCTCCATTTCATCTTTCAACTGCATTTCATTATGTAATTGTTCTTCCAAATCATAGATCATCTTCTGCATATTTTCCAGCTTTAAATATATATTTTTACATGAAAGAACATGCATTAAATTTTAAAACTTCAAAAAAGTATCTCAGAATATTCAGTGCTGCTTATGTTGTATCACAGCTTACTCACTTCTATCTAAACACTACATTTTTACCTTATTAAAATGTGATCCCCTCAAAAAAATTCTAAAAAAGTTAGTTACAAGAAACAACTTTTTAATATTATGCAGTTTTATCGTTTGCATGCACATAAAATTTTAGGGTTCTGAATAGTTCCCTCAAAATTCACAGGGCTAAGCTAAGTCAAATCCTCCTTGTTTTAAGTATCTTCAGAATCAGATTAAAGATAAAATAAAGCATTTTAATTAGTCTCAAAATTTCTTTTTGTAGCATGAACTACCACATGTATTTTGTAACGCATCTTCAAGCTCTCAACAAGTTCAGGAAGCAGAACCAGGCCTGTCAGTTATTAGCAATGCAGAGAAAATGCTCTTAACATCTGTTTAGGCAGAAGTAATTTTTACAGCTAGGACTGTACTATGGTTTGAAAATAGTAACAAGCTTCAGATGTTAATATGGAACATTACTGTATAGTATGTACCATTTCCCAGCAAGATAAATTCAGAAATTCAATATCTACCTTCTACTGGATCTCTGTGCACAATAATCCCATTCCGACATCAGCAAAATCCTCAATTAACAACAAGATGGTGTCAACTTTGACAAAGCTCATAGAATCAAGCCCGTGCTTATACACCCTTTTAAACCTTTTCGCCGATCTTGTCAGGATTTCAGCCTTATTTAGCCTTCCCACAATTCCCTCAACACTCTCAGAATTACAGTCCTGGCCTAGACTCTCTTTAAAGCAGCATATTCAAGTCATTCTGACTCTGCTTTCTTGTTCTTTTTCTAACTTCAAAAACTCTGACAATTGCCTGACTCCTTTTGCACAATCATCCCAGAAAAAGGAGCAAGAGAACAGTTCCTCCTACATCTGCCTCTCCCTTTTTTCCCCCTTTTCCCACAAAATGTGCATAGAGAAACTCGAACTGCTCATTAAGATCAAGAAAAGGAGACAAATTACACTTGTCTCCATTCTTTCTTGATAGCAACAAGTATTCTCAACAACAACTGCCCTCTGTACAGTCCCAAACTAAGATTTCAGTTTGGAGACAATATGGCATGCTTTATCCATATTAAATGAGAAAGTTACAGGTGAGATTATTTTTGCGTACTTCTAGACAGGCATTTTTCTTACTTGCTACTTTCAATCTGTTCTCCTTCCCGCTGTAGTAAGAAATAAAGCACGGAGCACTCAAGTCCTCTCAAGAACTGGAGACCCTTTCTCATTTTCTCCTTTTTTTTTCTTGCACATTCTTAACAGCTCTGAAGTTTTCAGAGGAAGAACACAGACATGGTGACTGAGGACTAACCAGAAACTATGTATTTTATATATTCATCACTCTATTCTATATATTTACCACTACCTATCACAAAGCATTGAGAGAGCAAGGAAATACTGGAAGAAATAGACTTCTCAGCACTTAACAGAACAGCTCTGGAAAACCAATTACTGGTGTGACATACGACATAACGCCATGTGGATGAGACAGTGGTTGCAGTCAAAAACCACAGAGATGGTCTCTAAATCTAAACTTTGAGGAAAAACGAAGGAGGACCAGTACACAACACATATATCTCCTTAGTATGAACCACTGAGAAATAAAGCAAAGGCTAGCTCTCACTTTAGCAGAAAGGGATCACAGCTCACGTGCAAAAATAAAGGATGAAGAAGTTTCAACATAATTGCTCTTCCATTTCTTGCTTACTCATTTTATAGCCCTTCAAGACAGGCTGCATAAAGGAACTACATGGGATGGATGAGGAACAGGTCCAAAAAGATATCTGGCAACCAAGGCATTTCTGTACTAACTCCTACTAGTTTGGACCTCTATTGCCTCCTGTTGCTTCTTTCTGCCTCTGGATGCTTTTATAGTGCTGTACCCCAAGGGGCCTATCTAAGCTTGCTGAGCAGTCTAACTACATTAGTACAAGGCAACATGCTTCCAAAGAAGTTTTGCACAATCTGATATCAAAAGACTAAATAATACCTTAAGCAAATCCTGAGTTACAATTAACTCAGTAGAAAAGCATTCCTGTATGTTTTAGTTTGTTCTCAGTTTCCATTTTGAGTAGGAGGCGGAGGAGGAAAAGAATATGGAAAAGCCTGCCTACAGCAGAGAAGCCACAAAAAAATCCCTCTGGAACTGCCATACTTTTTTTAAAAAAATCAGTGCATCTGGTTCTGCACTCTGAACAATGAAGAAAACCAAAGACCTAGTGCAAAAAGAGTCTGCCAATCTCCTCTTAATATCAGATGGTTACGGTGGCACTAAACCAATGTAAATAATTAGACCTTCAAAGAGGTTTGAAATTCAGTTCAAGGACATTGACTCCCATATCTCTCCAACTTCATGGCCTAATTCTGTTTCACAAACTTGAAAAACGCAATTAATTTCTTGGAAATTTCTGGCATTCAGTCCCTCCCAGAAAACACTCAGTACCATGCCAAAATGTATATAGACCAGGCAACATCTTGTGTTATATTTCCAAAACTAATTTGCTAACCATGTGTCAACATTACCGTTTTCATTGCAGCATGTAACGAAAGAGAAACAGCTGAGAAAGAACTGTGGGGTAAAAGTATCTTGCAGTAAAGACTTAACATTTATTTAAGCCTCTATATATCACTCATATCCTTTTCCAGAGCTTCACCTCCCAAAACTGTTAAAATCACAAGATATTCAAATATACCTCACACTACAGACAGGACTCTTGGAGGGATCTTTAACTAGATGCAGGTGCCTGTATCCCACTAATTATCCCAAGCCCATTCAGTAACTCTCTTCAAAGTCAACCAAAGGCCAGCACAAAGCTCTAAGTATCTGCAAATATCTGAAAGTCTGGCTCTTTTTTAATTTTACCATATCAACAGCCAAATGTTTGAGGAAAAAAAAATACAGAACACATCAACAAACAAAAAAATCAAGACACTTCAATGCTTAATAATTTCAGTTAGCCCGACAAAGTACATAATCAGCTCTCCTGCCCTTTACAAATTTTCTCTGGGCAATACCATATACCATTAAAACCTTTATATTGCAAATGTAAAAGGGAACATGCATCGACATCTGCTTCTCTTCTACTTGGAAAACATAACAGAACAAAATACTAACAAAGCAAATCATAGTCAGAGCCAAGAAGCTTTCTCTTTGTATTAATTATCAATTTTTTGATAGTATTTTCTTCCAGAAAAATGTAATCTGTAGAATATCAAAACATGCTAAGAGAATAGCTTGATTTACACCAGAACTGGATATGAGCCGGTAGTGCCTGCTTGCAGCCCACAAAGCCAACTGTGTTTTGGGCTGCATTAAAAAAGGGGTGGCCAGCAGGGAGAGGGAGGTGATTGTGCCCCTCTACTCGGCTCTTGTGAGGCCCCATCTGCAGTACTGTGTCCAGGCCTGGGGCCCCAGCACAGGAAGGACGTGGAGCTCTTGGAGCGGGTGCAGAGGAGGGCCACAAAGATGATCAGAGGGCTGGAGCACCTCTCCTATGAGGAAAGGTTGAGGGAACTGGGCTTGTTTAGCTTGGAGAAGAGAAGGCTCCGGGGAGACCTCATTGCGGCCTTCCAGTACTTGAAAGGAGCCTGTAAACAGGAGGGGGAGCGACTGTTTACCAGGGTGGATAGTGATAGGACAAGGGGGAATGGTTTTAAACTAAGACAGGGGAGGTTTAGGTTAGAGATTAGAATAAAGTTTTTCACCCAAAGGGTGGTGGCACACTGGAACAGGTTGCCCAGGGAGGTCGTGGATGCCCCATCCCTGGAGGCATTCAAGGCCAGGCTGGATGTGGCTCTGAGCAGCCTGGTTTAGTGATTGGCAGCCCTGCATATGGTGGGGGGGTTGAAACTAGATGATCACTATGGTCCTTTTCAACCCAGGCCATTCTGTGATTCTATGATTCTATGAACTTACACAGAATCCAAGCAGGCCTTGTTTCCAACACCTCAGTATACCTTCCTGGCAACCTGACTGCCAAGAAGCTTGGGAAGCAGTAACTGAAAGAATTCCTGAACATTTTTTGCTAGGTAAACTGCTTTATAAATCCAGATCCTCATTGCCCCAATTCCCAGTAGCTTGCAGGGCACTCTTGGGAAGGAGCAGAATACCCAAGCTTGGTACATTGTCCACCACCTCCCACTTAGCTGGCAGGAAGTCCAGCTCCAGTGTTAAACTGGCAGGTTGCTGGAAAGCCCAGGCTTCCTGTCACACTCATGTCCAGACTCCATGACTGCCACAAAGCCAGCATACACCTGGGATCGATAAGGCACTCTAAAATTACTGCACAAACACTTTGGTATTTCTAAAGATAAAAACTGTGAAGCCAGTTCCACAAAAAGAGTGCAGTTTCAGCTATTTTATCCCAATTCAGGAAAACCAATGTTATAAGAAGAACTGAAATTCTGCTTTTCCAATAACTTTAATATGCAGGTTATGCATAAATAAATGTATGCATTGATTTCCCATATTCCAAGCACTAAAATAACTGGAGACATTTATAATTCAAACAGTTTATTCCCATACATGCAGTAGATTCTTTGCTAGAATCCAACAAAGCTGAAGATCAGAGATACATACCACACTTTTATCCACACTGGAGCCTGTTCTGTTATCATTGGAATTTTCAGCAGAGACAGCTAAATACCTGTAAGAACATTTAAAAAGTTTAATTTTAAGAGTTGTTTAAAAGCAAGGTTAAAAAAAAATAGAATACAATAATCCTAAAACATAACCTTCAGATTTCTTGCTCCAAAATGTGAATAACCAAATAGTAACATAATCAGATTTTTTCATTTCTGTATTTATTATACTTTAAGATTTAAGCACATCTAATTGAAAAACTCACATAATTTATTGTAAAGGGTAAAATAGAAAGGTGCAGTAGAAGACCTCCAGAAAAAAGGATTTCTGCCAAATACTAATACAACCACTTTTCTTTTTTTTAATAGCCATTTAAAAAATCTTTGCTTTCCATGGTTACAACACTCTCACTGGCTTTCATCCCATAAATATTTACTCAGGCACTTATGCAGCAAGTAACAGCAATGAAGCGAATTCTGCAGAGATTGTGTAACTTCCAACAAAGTTACTAAGAGTTCCACACACAAGAGTTTTGCCCTGAAGCCAGTATTCTTATTTTACGTAAGTATTTTCTAAAAATACCACAGAATTCTATTTGTCATTATTCTGAAAAGTCATGTAAATAAATACAAATTACTATCTTCAAATGCCTTTGGTATTTGATGTGATATTCTTGGCCCAATAACTGATCTAGAGAGAGTAAATAATCTCTAACCGCATCAGATTATGTGAGGTGCAACTCTCCAACACATAAACTGAGGAAGATGGACACATCCTCTTTTTTGTTTCACATGCATATTTTCACACATACAAAAAACTCTCCAAAAGATCAAACACTGAATCAAAGACATCTCCAAAGCCATGGTCAAATTAAACATCAAGACTGCTTTCAGACAATCCGATAACAAAGAAGAAATGGAACAATTTCCTACAGAAAGGGGCTTGCAGTCTTGAGTACAAGAAGCCACCACATTTTGCACACCAGGGCTGTTGAGCAGTAAGACTATGATATTTAAACAGGCACAGCACCAGCTCCATGAGAATCCAGAAGAGAACACACAAGCCAGACAGGGCTGCAAAGTATTCTCACATAGTATTCCAAAAGGTGATAGGTGAAGTTCAATAATAAACAACTATATTTCCTAGTTTACAATTCAAAGAGATTACAGCTGTAGAAAGTATTCTATACTAAAAGATTGTACCGCTTCCTTTGAAGACCAAAGTCACATCATTTCCCTGGATTTCCATTTCTTTAAATAAGATGAAACTGAAGGAAGGAAGGAGATAAATGTGCAACTTTTTTCTAAATACACAGGTTTTTTTATGTTTGAACTCTTTTCAATACTAAAAGGGAATAAAAATTAGGATTACAGGACAGCATTTCAGTTCTAGTAAGCCTACAAAGTTGTGATAGTATTTAGCAGCAGATTTATTCAATGACAGCAAAACACAGCCACTTAGTTCTCTAAATACCAGCCGCTGTCCCCTAAGAAGGGAGAGGAGGAAAAAACAAATTCTGCTATTAAGAAGCTTCTGTATGCTACTTCACCTTCTTGTTAATGCATTCCAATATCTTCCTGCAAGGCAAAATTAAGACTTTTTAAAATTATAGACTAAAATCAGAACAGTAGGTGAAATTCCTGAACTGCTGAACTCACACAAACTGTATGCAAAGCTTGCAAGTCCTTCTATGCCTTGTGATGCAGAAAGCAACAATAAATCCAACTCTTTGCAGAGATGGAAAGAATTTCACCACAGGCTTGGAAAAGTGGCTCCTCTTCTATCCAAGGACGAAAACCAGATTTATTTCCTTTAAGGCTTTCCTATCCAGAAATGCTATTAAAATTAATAGTCTCTATCTGACATAGTCTAGCCCATTTTAAGCCTGACTGACATCCACCACAATTAAAAACAGACTTCAAAGTAAGAAAAAGTTACCGAGATTTTTGAATGTAGATATAGCTACCCATAATACAATAATAATAACTGTTGAAAGTATGAATTAATATAAATTTAACTGATGTAATTTAAAGTCTTTTAAGCAACAGCAAAAACTGTAGAGCATCACAATCTCCCTCTGTGCTAGATGAGTACTTTGGAAAAAACAAAAGAAAAATCATGAAGCAGGTAAGAGGCAAGTAGAAAATATTTTATTTCTAGTAAGCCAAGGTTTAATTTTTCACATGCTAAAATACTGATGTATGGAATCTTCATATACAGCTCAGGAACAGTAATTCACAGTAAAACAAAGTGACATTCGTAACCGTGATCCATGACTCTACTTATATAATTCAGTGCTCTGCAGGCAGCTCTGCTTAGTAGCGGCACCAGTGGATTTTTCTTGCTTAGCTTCTGCAGCAACACTATATAAGAGTCTTGATGCAGAATAATACATTCACAAATTCAGTGTGATATTTTAAGCTACTCATGACTAGCAGCACTGGTAATCATTATTGAAGTGTCAAAAGAGTATAATTTACAAGGATTTTTAATCATTAATAAGAATCTGAAAAGGTGGGTAAGAGTCAAGAACAGTGTTGACGAAAGAATACACTATTAGCTTGCTTTCTGCATACATACCGACGGTTGCTGTAGTATGTAAATCCTACAAAAGGAAGCTGGTTGCCCACAAATGCTTTTGGTATGGGAAATGTTTCTTCCTCTCCTTTGTCTTCTTCCAGATCATCAAAATTACTAGTGTCAATGTCACTACTTAAGTCAGGCACAACTGGTGCTACAGCTAGAAAAAAAAGCCAAACAGGATGATAATGATCATTGTATTACTCCAGTGACACAATCAAGAATTTGGGGGGGAAGGGGAGGGCACAGAAATTTCTCTTTGGTGTCTACGAAATCTCTTTCCTTTGTACAGAGTAAATAAAACTTTAAATTCCATTAAAAATAAATATGGCAGTACTTTTGCTAACACAACACATAAGTAAGACAGATCACTGTCTCTGAGAAAAGCATTATACTTACTGTCTCTGAGAGTTTCCCAAGCCCATTGATCATTTTTGAAGAAAAGGTGCCGTTTAATTTCTTCTACGCCATTTCGTCCTAGCCTCACTTCCCTGTTAAAGAGCGTTTTGGTTAAGCATGGAAGATTACGTAAATTATTCTGAAGAAAAGACTCATTCTAAGGCATAATCTAACAACAAAGACAAAAAATTACCTCTCAAACTAAGGTAAGAAATAGACATATCTCAAAGTTTTCTTATGAAGATATGTATAGAAGCACAGCAGCTACATTTCAGAACAGGTTTTACGTCTGGTCCATAAGAAGTCCTGCTACTACTGTTCTCACCATCATGGACTAGCTAGGCAGCTGCCAAGCAGCAGCTAGGTTTCACTTTCTTCCAGGAGTTCATGCTATCGTTTGAACCCCATGCAGTCCAGCAAGCGCAGCAGCCCCCCTCCTTCATAGCACCAGATCTCAAGCAAAGGTTATACTTAAATTAATAAGTACTGTGGGTACAACAGGAGTGTACTCACAAAGTGAAACAGACCTAACACCCACATTTCAGATGGGCTTCCTTTCAGATGACTCTACTCTGATCCTGAATGCCCACTAAGAGCTGGGAGTGCATTAGGGGCACTCCTGAAATTCATCTTTTGCTTTAGCTTCATCTAAAAGGAATTTCTTGCATGCCCCTCAACACTGTGCAACACAGACCAAGGTAACAGTAGCTGTTACTACAGAGTAACAGTTCCTACTCAAACTAAATTTATAAGGTAGATTTACCTATAGAAGCAGCACTTCCCTTCCCCCAATATATGTGCTACTACCATAAAGAGCAGCAGCAACCACTGGCGACTCCTCCCCCAAATACTCACTTCTGTTGAGCAGTTTAGAAACCCACATAAAACATATATATATGTTCTTTCAACATGAGAAGAAATTCTCTTAACAAAGGCCTACTTTCATTTTGAATAAAGTTTAAATCTTACCTATCAGTTAAAAAGGCACAAATAAGGTTTTTTGCCTCTTTAGAAATCTCATTGTCATCAGGGAAAGTAAGGGAGTTCTTATGGTTCATAATCTTACTGTATGTTCCAACCAAAGAATCTGCATAAAAAGGTGTATCACCTGAAAAAGCAAAAATGCAAAAATTAAAAAGCAGAGCAAGAGTATTGCAGCTTTGATTTATAATATTTGAACTACCCATGCAACAATGTAAGCAACTACGTAAACAAGGAGCAAGGACAAATGTTTGAGAACTGTGCCAGAATATTTCTCAAACATATTCTGCAAATACCACAATCAGTAAACCACAGCTTATGTCAGAAGAGTAGTAAATTAAACAGTTAAAAACAACAGTGATTTTAACATAGTGTCTAGTTAAGTAAGTAGTGCAGTCAATTCCAATTATCCTACTACTCACCTACAAGCATCTCATACAAAAAGACTCCAACTGACCACCAGTCGCATTCTCGCCCATAGTAACCATCACCACCCTGGGACTTCAATACTTCAGGAGAGATATAGTCTGGTGTTCCCACAGCTGTATCACATCGTACCATACCTTCCTACAAAGAGGAGGAAAAGAGCCAGGCCCAAATGTAAGATCCAAAATTTCAAGCCATTTCCAAGAGTTTATGCAGCCTAAGCAACATCAACAGATCAACATCAACTTTTGTCAATAAATGTTCTTTTTGGAATGGTTATTTTAACATTTTAAAATTCTAAGGTACTAAATTCAGAACAAAGCACCAGATTTGTCAAACACAGTGAAAGTTACTTTAAAAACCTTAGTTAACATCCAAGGAGTAATCACAATTGCATCTAGGCCCTGTCAACACTGCATAGCTTCTCCAGCTCATGCTAGTACAGATGTGCCATATACTGACAGGATGTACTTAAACAGGGAAAGCGCCTCTGTTAGCATAAATGGGTCAACATCAGGGATTTTGCTGACAGGATCAACTAAAGTGCAAGTTTTTCACCTCTGACCCAATATACTTAATGCCAGGAAGACTAAATGTAGACAGGGCTTTGAAACTCTAAGTAGACAGGCTTCAAAACAGCTAACAAGTGAGAAGAACGTTTGACACTCCTCATGACCCTGAGAAAGGGCTGGCAGAGGAGAGATCAGTCACCCTGGAGTCAGTATCTAGAATGCTAAAGCTGCAACCATGTGCCCCTTTCCAGTGCCATTCAGGCACTGCTGAAATAATCCTACATAATTCCTAGAAATGGATTGGTAGAAAAATTTGCATAAGAATACATAACTAATTAAACATAACAAATATAAATCCAGTGTTGTAGATGCAGCAAATCCAGAATGCATCTAAATTAAGTTCCTATGCTGAGTAGTTTCTCTCACAGGGTAACCTTTCTCTTTCAAGAGCAGAGGAACCCAAGACTAGGCTCAAGACTACTCAGCTAGCTTTGGTTAGAAAAGCACAAAACATAAAGTGTTGTTGACGCAAGTTTATTTCTGTAATGCTAATACAGAGCAAAGTTTCATAATATTTTTTATTTTTTGGCACTTGCAGCCTAAATGCCAGGATAATTTTTTTCTACATTTCAAAATTCCTCATTGTTAAGAACACAATCAAGGATAAATCTATATTAAATCAAAAGAAAGCCAAATTTTGTGTCAGCTATTCCACTGAAGTGGACAGTTTGTGACTTGAGGTAACTCCTTTAATTTGTACACATAACCTGTACTTGTTTTTCACTTGTGCCTTTTATTTACAGCAAAGCAGCTAAATACAGTGATTTATTCAAAGCTCATGGAATATGTTGACAACACAATGTACATATTACACAGACTCTGTTAAGCATCATGTATTTCAGATTGTTTTCCTCACATATATGTCCAGGCTGATACAAACCAGAGTTTTTTTTGAACAACAGTGCTTCACAGTACATGAAATACTGTTGTAAAATATTTTCCTTTTTTAGTGACCTCTGCATATATCTTAAAAAATAAATAATTCTATGACATTCTTTAACCTGTTTCCTTCAGATTTGCCCTTTTGCTACATCAGCATATGGCTAATAAGTACAACTAGGAGTCACCTACTTGTACATCAGTTTGGATTCTGTCATTACTGACATACTATGTAAAAACAATCACACTTCTTCACATTAACTTTTGATAAACAAAGGCTTAAAGAAAGAAATAATCCAGAGGATCTAGAGAAAATCAAAGGCTTGACTTCAGAAAGCTTTTCTAGGAAATGGTAATGAAGTTGATACAGTCCCTGCTTCAAGAACTATTTCTATATTCTGCAATTCTACATTGCCATTGAATAGGATGCATACAGAACAGTAACGGGAACAGAGTGGAACTTCCAACTCTTCTCATCTAGCTAAAAAGTTTTCAGTATATATTCTTTTAAGCATGTTTTCCTTTCACAAACAGAAAGCAAAATTAAAAACATATGTTTACCTTGTTCATCTTCATACAAGTACCAAAATCTGCTAGTTTTAAATGACCAGCTTTATCTAGCAGCATATTATCAGGCTTCACATCTCTGAAAGAAGAAAAATATATTTTTTCACAAGTAAATAAACTAATTTAACTTATGAAAACAATAAAAGTCAACCATTTTTCAGAGGCAATATTGCAAAGAAAAACACCAACATGAAAACACCACAATTTCCTCCATTTTTCTCTGCTTTTCTCTAAGTATCACATCCAACACATAGAATGATAAACTACAACATCTAAAAAAAATTATAACGGACGTGGGAGTACAGTCTTAAGTCACCACATTTAACACATCTGGACGTTAATCTTGAGCCTCAAGTTCCTAAAAAATACTCACTGGTTGAAGTACCCATCCGCTAAGATCCAGCTACAGAAAAAAATGCATTCTGGTTCTCAGTTAGCTATCTCAAACAAAACTTGAAAACATTGCTTCTTCTCTGTACCACTTCTATTTCAAGGGAATAAATGGATGTAATTTTCAGAATTATATTAATGTGAACAAATATTTTTCCATGGCTCAAAATGAGTATTGCCTTATGACCTTTTCCACAAAGTAGTTCAGTTACAGAAAATAAGTTTTCGTGAAGTAACTGGTAAAGTTCAGAACACCTAATGTTATTAAATATACCGAAGCAAAATAATAGTAGGAAATAATTATCAAGAAAGCATAACATGAATTTCAGGAGAAAGTATATTTCTGAGACCTCAAAGGAAAACTCAGGCCATAACTGTGAAATGAAGTAGAAATGTATCAGTATGCTCAAAGAATAATTTTGGTTGGGAAGGATTTTTGTAAACTGCCTGATCAAAGTACAGCTAACAAAGTTAGATTCAACTTCAAAGTTATATTATTCATCAGGGTCAAATCCAGTCAAGTTCTGAACTTTTACCAAGGATGGAGATTAGACCACCTCTCTAGGATTCTCTTCCACTCTTTGACCGCCCTCATGGTGAAAAAATATTTCTAATTAATAGCTAGATGTTCCCTTGCAGCAACTTGTCATCCATTGCCTTTCATATTTTCAGTGTGCAACTTCAAGTCTGGCTCCACCTTTTCTATGAAGTCCTGCTGGACAGCTGATGACTGAAGCTTTCTGCCTCACCTGAACACTGTTCAGGTTGTGAATGAAAACACAGTGCTGACCCTACTATCAATCCTGTGAGGAATCACTGGTAGCTGACTGTTGGCTGGACATTGTGCTACTACTAAGAACCCTTTGTTCTACCTATTCAAACTGTATCTTTCCAATCTGGCTACATGAAAAACCTTGCTAAAGGCAAGATAAACACCACATGCTGCTCTCTCCTCATTAGTGGAGCCCATCATCTCAAAGAAGTCAATTGGGTTGGTAAGGCATGCTTACCCTTGGTAAATCCATGCAGGCTATTCACAATCACCTTCCCATCCACATGCTTGGAAATGGTTTCCTGAGAATATACTCCATAAGATGCCCAAAGTTCCCTGCAGTTACCAAAGCCTGCAGTTCCCCTGATCCTCCTCTCCTTGCCCTTCTTGGGGCAAGATGAGCTTGACATTTGCTTCTGTCCAGTCACCAGCAATCTCCCAGTTGCCACAACCTTTCAAAGGTGACAGACAGCACTATCATAAGGATACTGGCCAGCTCCCTTATGACCCTTGGGACCTCCCACCTAGTACCTTAGACATGTATATGTCCAGTTTGCATAACTGATCTTCCTCTGCCACAGTAATGCTTCACTCTCCCATGCTCTGCCATTAAGTGCAGGGGCCTGAGAGGCCTGAAAGCAGACCTTATCAACGAAGGCTGAGTCAAAGGCAGCAGCCTCAGTTGTTTCCATGTCTTTTGTCACTAGGTCCCTGATCCATTAAGCAGCAGGCCCACATTTTCATCGGTTTCCTTTCATTGCTCAGATTTGAACAGACTAGCTCCAGTAGAAAACAAACTCCAAAAATCTGCTGGTGTCAAAATAATATAAATTTTCAGGAAAAAACCTTGCTGCTGGCAACTTCTAATGCCTGCTTTCTAAAGCTTGCAATACACATGTACAAATGTTTCATTCAGCCAGAAAATTTATCCATTAGATGTAGCATAGCTACATAATTAATGATGCTCTAGATCCTACTCAAGCAATGGATTAACAGTTGTCCTGGGTTCAGCTGGGATTGGGTTAATTTTCGCAAGAAGCTGGGAGGGAGGCACAGCCAGAGTAGCTGACCCAAACAAGCCAAGGGGATATTCAATACCATGCTGACATCATGCTCAGTATATAACTGGGGGAGCTGGCTGGGGGAGGGTAGGTATTTGCGGCTCCGATTCAGGGTGAGCATTGGGTTCCAGGTGGTGAGCAACTGTATTGTTTATCACGCGAGATAAGATTTATTTTTTCTTATATTATTGTTATTATTCTCTTCTCTTTTCTTGTGTTGTACTATTAAACCTGTCCTTATCTCAACTCAAGAGGTTCTACCTTTTGTTCTCCCAATTCTCCCCCGCATCTCACCAGAGGGGAGGAGGGAGTGAGGGCTGTCTGTGGTGCTGCCGGGTAGCCTTAGTTAGACCTTGACAGCACTTTGTTTTGCTTTTTTTGCAAAAGCTTACACGTTAACACTGATCTTCTGGCCAAATTACAAATTGACAATATATATGCTATGTCTTTTTCAAACTCTCCCTGTATCTTCTGTTGAAAAAATTATTATTATGCTCTTAGGTAATACAATTGAAAGCTAACAACAGATACAAGTTCAAATATCAAAAAGAAAACTTATCACCCTATCCAAGAAGTGACTACATTTCACTTTAGGGCAAGTACATAACATGAAACTAAGCTAAGTCTCTTTGCTCTGAACCTCAATTTTCCATCTTGCACCTTACAAGAAAATATGCATCTGGGAGATTTTCCTCACATTGTTCACGGATTCTTGTTTAATGGGTTGCTGATGCCAGCTAAACTGCAAACACAGAGCAGGGAGTTGTTAATTCCTAACAGTGGATACTTTTGCTATCAAATTCCCAAAACAGATTTTTCTAATCAAAAATAAAAATACCATTTTGAGGCCAACATGTTCATACTACTTTAGTTCTTGTATCTCTTGGTAAAAGTGGGACAATTCTATTACTCCCCAAACCAAGGAACATCAGCCTGCTGAAAACCTTTACGTTGACAGTACCACCTCAGACTTGTAGTTTCTGTTGGCAAGAACCTTTGAGGTTGTAAGATGGAATAATTAGGAAATAATAATGAAGAAGTAACATAAATTTTAAAACTGCCTAAACAATTATTGAAGTCATTCTGGCAGCACCAGGAATAAAACAACACTATGTAACAACACTTTTTTTCTTTTTCACCTGTGTATAAAACCCATTGAGTGAATTGCATCTAATGCAAGTACAACTTCAGCAGTATAAAATCTTGCCCATTTCTCTGGAACATCGTAGTTGCTCATTAAATTCACAAGGTCCCCACCAGGCATGTATTCCATCACCATGTAAAGGTAACGGTCATCTTGGAATGCGTAAAATAACTGTAAAAAGCAAATAAACAAAAAAAAAGTCACTGAACGTTCCAGTTCTCTTTAGTCTTTTGCTTGCTGGAAATCAAAAGAATTTCTGCGCAAACTGATTTACAGAGTAACAAAATCACTAAAATTACTGCAGCAATTTTGCATCATCCTGCAGACCTCCTAAAAAGGAATTAACTTCTAGAGTAAATTTCAGTCAGATCTTCCATCCCTTTGTATTACAATGGAAGGAGTAATGTCCTGGTTACAAATTGAGATTAGTGAATTTTGTGCAATAAATTTTGAGACCATTTCAAGGAATGCTCATTGCACAAGAGGACAAAATGCTTACTTATTCACTGGTATGCTAGTTGACAAATACGTAAACATGAAACTACTGTATTGCAAACATCTGCCCAATTCTCTTTGTGTTATCACTAAATATTTATTATTCTACAGTCAATGTATTTATTGTTTAGAAAGTGAGACTAAATTTTAAACAATTAAGTAAAAATATTTCCCTTACAGTTGTCAATGCTCTACTCAACATGAGTAGGGCAATTAAGTTTCCTAATCTAAAATTTTTTGAAAATCAAAAAAGTACTATACTGGACAATCACTTCCAGACAGATAGTAATGTAGTTACCAATTTGATCTAGGTAAACCTTGAGTAATTTTGTTTAGAACCTTGAGTAATTTTCTTTAATTCTAACCTAACAAAAGAATTTACATGCTTAAAGGTAAGAACAGTTTAAATGAATAAGTTAACATGTGCACACACAATGCATGATGATTACTTCAGGCGCACTCCTTAAAAACTTCAAAGGCAGCAATGCCCCCCCAAAAATTGTCAGTGATAACACTGAAATGAGTTAATAACTAGAATGGGTGTAATTTACAGTCAAATACACACACTGAAATTAGAATATACAGAAGCTGTGTCTTAAGCATATCCTTCTGGTATGCCGGATCCCATAGAGAATTACTACAGAGCAGGCTCACCAATATATATCTGGTCAAAGAGTTTTAATGATAAGCAGAATAGCTTATCTTATAAATGTTGTGGCAAAAAACAGTTTTGAATCAAGTGCAGTATCTGCTATCCTAATGTTAATAATTTATTTCCCTAACAGACCAATACAACCATAAAGGGACTTTGAAAAACTAAAAATGAAAACATGTATTTCCAACTCATGCAGTGTTGTAAGATAACTGCTCTATAACGGCAATATTTTAAAAAGAATATCACTATACCTGAACAACCCAGGGACTGTTAGCAAAAGCCATAATATCCCTTTCTTCCCAGAAGAATGCAGAATCTGATCTTTTTATCATCTCAAATTTGCTCAGAAGCTTCATAGCATACACTCTCCTTGAGGATTTATGCCTCACCTATGAAGAAAAATGTGACATACAGAGCACATTAGTTGGCCACAGTAACATATGAAGAACACCACTGAATAATTACTTTTCCTACTTCACTATTTAACAAGTTCTATAAATCTTCACAATTTTATAAAGAATTATATACTGTAGGTCTACAAACAGTTACATTCCATTACCTGACAATATATGCATTGCTCTGAAAATACTTCCTAGAACCATTCAACACAGAAGTCCATAGGCATAACAGTTGCTTTGTAATTTGTACGTATGTGTCTTTACAAGGACAAATACTGGTACCTGCTAAACACTATAAAGTTAAAACCATAAACATTTTCCAGAGTTCATTAGCAGAAATGTGTACTTGTTGCTGTACTTCCAGTTTCTCCCACCAGTTCTCAATTCAGTAGAGCAGGATGAGCAAACCTGGTTGCTAATCTATCACAAACAACACAAATCTCTCATTGGTGAGAACTATGACCACAAAAATCTGGTGTAGTCCCTTAACTGGTAGAAATTCTTCTACTCCTGAAGATTTGTTCAGGTGTCCATGTATACAGTGGCAAAGGCTAATTTTCTTGATTATGAGGAATACACATTCTGTTTTATTTTAAAAGAGGAGCATGACTACAATGGAAAACAAGTGTGTGTGCACTTTGAGAGTACTGAAATATGAGATTCTCAAAAACATTTCCATGGGATAAAAAGAAATAAAATTTCACTGAGGTAAAAGGCTGTATTTTAAGACTGCATCTTCTGAACACTGTATTCAGATGTAGATGCATGACCAAATACTACAGAATACACTGAAATGTACAAATAGAAACATAACTTACCAACTGAACCTCCCCAAATGCCCCTCTACCGATCACCTTCACCACTTCATAATCTTCAGCTTTCATACGCAGATCTCTCATTTTATTTACTGTGTCTTTATCTACATAAAAGAAAATTCAGATTTCATATATAATCAATTTAATTAAGCTCATTCATCTCATTTCAATTTTTTGTAGCTATGAGAAGACGTGCTGCTTAAAGAGGGGACTTCCTTTTGAACCGACCTTCCTATTGGACACCCCTCTGCAGAACTCATGACCTCATTCTCATCACCATAGCAACCAAAACCTAACAAACATAATGCAATGACTCTACTGTACAATCAAATGACCAGAGATTTTAATTTGGGAGTTTCTTTTCAAATGATTACCTAAAAAAAAAAAAAAAGCTATGCAAAAAATTTCATATTTAGCATGACCTTGCTTGCAAGCTGATCAGTATAAAAACATTATTTCTGGATAAATATGCAACACATCTGAGAAAATATCGTAAAGTACACATAAGAGACACTTTAAGAAACTATTTTTAAGAAAATAAGCTTTCACTTTTCTGCACTTTTATTCTTTCTAATACTCAAAAAAGTAGATTTTAATTTAAAACATTCAGTGGGAATCACTGCAATTATTTCTATAAACTACAATCTACAAACTCCCAGTGGGCAGATATTCTAATTCCAAATTTGGTCAAAGATTAAAACAGTCTATTTTAATCCATGTGGGTCAACACTGGCATGAGATTACACGGAAAAGCTTCATGCTTCAGTATTTCTAAAAGCAAGGAACATCTACTAAAACAGACACACTTCTAATGAAATACATTATGCAACAATATTTTATTTTCAAAAATAAGATTCTAGGCCTAAAAACCAAGTTCAGAAAGAAGTAAGGACAGGGGAAGATAAAGGAGGAAAAATGTAATTTCTGAAGTTCATGTTTAAAAAAAAAGATTAGGCAGACAACAGAAAACTACTATTAGATTTCTACCTACACTGGCCATTATCTAAAACAAAAGCCATGTATGGACAATTAAAATTCAGTAAGATTTAATTACTGTAACAGGAACAAACAGTTTTGTCTGAATAAATATTTGGTGGCATTACTGTCTAATGTAAAGCCATCACTTTACAATGCAGCATACCACTAGCTGATTTCAATAAATTATATTAAAACTGTAAATTTTGACAAATTATTTCACACAAGGATCAAAATATTCAATAATTTTTTAAAAAAATGCACTGCCGTATTTGCCCTGGTGAAAACCAACTTATAGTGGAAGATGAGTAAGACTGCACAGCACTAAAATGCAGCATTTCTCATGACAATGATTTTCTAGTGATTGTTAATCTACTGCCTAGTAATCTCACATCAGGTCGTTCACCACTTCTGAATGAAAAATCTTGACATTGGTGCAGAAGAAAGCTAGGCAGAATATGAATGCTTTAATTAGCTTTCAATCACAAGTCTCACCTGTGGCCAAAACAGAATTAAGGAAAATATATCTGAAGAGCAAACTAAGAAGATTTTTTTAAAATGTTAACTGGGCTTGTGAGCAGCTGCAAATTGCAATTTACTGCTTGAGAGATGTACTAACACTAAATTATCTTCAGACAATGTTACAGTAACAACAGTGTTGGGAATTTGATCTCCCTATGTAAGATCTGTTAACCAAGGTTTATCAGGCTACAGCATATTGAGGCAGGCAGTGCCTTATCTCCCTCTAAGAGTGGAGGACCCACCAGCTCACACTGTATGAACAGGTGGGGCAGCTCCTGTGGCAAAAGACCACATTCTCCAACTTGCCCTGAAGACTGATTATAAGCTCAGATGCTGCCTTGAAATAAAATGAGTCCCTGCTGCAAAGTAGGGCTCTCAACTATATTGAATATTAATTTCTTTATTCTTTTAATTCTATATGGTAGAAAAACAATAAAGTTCTACATTTGCAAAAATAACCCTAAAAACCTTAGGCAGTGAAAGCAGATTTTGGAGGCTCCACAAATATACAATGTGGACCAAAGAAAAATAAGAGGGGATAAGTACTGGCTCATAGGGCAATCAGTCTGTAAAACAGAAGCAGCAAACGCCCATTTTATTTGCAATCTAGAAATTAATTTCAAAGTTCTAGAATAATGGTGCAAACTGTTTGGACAGCTAATAGTGCAAAAAGATATTTTTAAAAGTTTTCTATTAGAATTAAAGATGAAAATGTTCCTATGTGTCTTTTTTTTAAAATCAGAAATTCAAGACAAAGTACATTTCATAGTTCCCTCTAAGGCCACTACTTGCACCCCCACAGCTTGCTTTCATATTTCAGCAAACACACCAAGACACGTGCTCTAAAGGCAGTTTGAAGTGAAATAATATGGTCTGTTCTCCACCTTCATATTACTTCAGGTCACATCTTACACAGTGTATAATTAATACCTACAAGATATTCATTATCAGACTGTAAACATAAGTTTTGTTTTCCTTCACTCAGCCCCAATTGCACAAGTGAAGCTCTGTAACTTGCTAATGATTTCACTATTCATAAAAATTACATTCAAATTATCTGTTGCAATGAGTATTTCCTTTGCCTAGTACAACTTCTCTTTTCTCCAAGAATTTTACCACACCTTCTCTGTAAATAACCAAGTATACAAAATGTGCATTTAACACAGCATTCGATATCAAATATAGTTTGAACTATGAAAAGTTAAACAGAACATTTGAACTTAGGCCTTTCAGCTTATTTGCAACCGAGCCATCAACTAGATCTGGTGGACTCATATTCCTACAAATGGGAATAATATAAAGTAAAAGTCACAAATTCGCTATCACAGCTTACAGTTGCATCAAGTAAACTATTTGAAAACACCTTGTAAACAGAAACAAAAACAAATGTCAATGAAGCAAAGAGAAAAATTATTTTAGTCAAACTACTTTGTATTTGCCACAAATTATATTTACCACAAATGCCATTTATTACAACATTTAATTGAGATGCTTAAGCCTGTAAAAATCTAATAACATTAGTTTAATTTCAAGGCTTGCCCTTTCAGTCCACAGGCAGAAGCAAGTCTCAAATCAGCAAATGTCTCTGACATGAGTTCCAGAATTTGTCAGTTTGGCAGCCTGTAGAAAAGACTTAACTTTTAAATGCCCTTTTTGTTTTCTTGGTTTTGGGGTTAAGTTCTTAAAATTATGGAACTATGACTTCTATTTTTAAAAAATCAAGTTTATTCATCTAAAATATTATTACAGAGTAGAATGTGCAGAAAATCTGGTAGATGAAAAATACAGAGTAAGTATAGAGCAGAATTCTGCAGAGATATCAGGTGCATGCACAAATAAATACAGCAACTATGCAGTATAAGAATTTAATGGGATAATGCAAAGAGACCTTTTATATTAAGAAAAAGAGCCTACAAAACACACGCTCCAGTCTGTCAATGAACAAATTTTTAATATGACTTCTTGACATTGTATACGTACGTCATTTTAGTGTTAATTGCTTATGATGTATTAGTGCATGAAATTACAAAGCAAGCTATGGGAATCTGGAGGATCACAAGAAAAAAGACAACAGGCCTGTCTCTCAAAAGGCTGTGTGCCACTGAAAACAAAGACACTTACGGTGGCAACAAACTTGGACATTCAACAGTTGGGGATTAGATTTATATAGGTAGCTGTCAGTTCTCACTGGCAAATAAATAATCAGACTCTTAAAACAACTTGCATGTAAAAACTTATTACACCCCAAATCACTAGTTGCCTTTCATAAAGCTAGAAATGCCTTCTTCTTTTTTTTAAACTTTTGCTTGTATTTATAGTTTGTTATTTAGTAACCAAAACATTAAATACTTACACCTGTTTAAGAAGTTATCAATGTTTTTGTTTTTTCTTAAGGCAGGAAAGTCCAGGTCATATACCAAAGCATCCAATCCATCCTGAAAAAAAAAAACAAAACACCCAAACAAAATTAAGTGTTTGGAAAAATAATTACAGATGCTGCTAACTGAAGAGACAAGATAAAAACAGTTGTCCCTATCAACTTTTCACACAACTGAAATAATTCACATTTATTTAATGATTCAGTTAGCAGTTACATGAAGCAGCGGTTACTCCTCCACTTCCAGCGGGCTCTTCAAAACTTAATTTCCATCTATCCCAACACAAATGTACTTCTACAAATTATTAACTACCTTATTTAGCTCCACATTTACATAATTTTTTTTTCCAAATAAGAAAACAGCAAATAGCAGACCTAATGAAGTTCATCTATGTCAAGAAGTCCCAATTTATCACACAGTAGATCTAAGTGCCATAAACTTCCTGACTTAAATTTTAAGTCTAAATTTTACAACAGGTATATATTATTTTTCAGTGGACTGTATCTTCTCAGAGAAAACTAAACAAGACACTTTGTTTGACAAACACTGATATAGTATCTAATGAAAAACAATCAAGAATTCTGTAGAATTATATCATAAAGAATCAAATAGCATTAGGGAGTCTTCTTCCTCAACTAAGTAACATTTCAGTGACAACAGCAAAAATAGAAAGGTCATAAAATACAAATCGATGGATGTTAACAGTCTAGCGAACTACTGCTATTTACTTGTCCAATTTGTACCTACATGTCTATGCTATCTGTCATTGACCTGTTGTGAGTGAGATATTAGACCAGACATACCTTTGATATGATCAGGTCAGATCTGATTGGACCTAATTTGACTGTTTTCAGCTTTTATAAAATTATGCAGTATAGGATTGAAAAGTGATCCATCTGTCTTTGACTGCTACATCCCATCAAGTAACTATGCCTGAAGAAAAGCTACAGCATAAGCATTTTGAGAGCTTATTTTCCAGGAATATATATTAGAGAACACACTTGATACACATTAAAAAAAAATAAAATAAAATAAACCACCAACCAAAACCACACCACACAACACACCACCACCAACAGTCTTTGATCCCTCACCTTGAATTCAAACCTATTTTTCCTCTTCAATCTATAGGACATTTTAAGCTATAAAAAAACCAAATACTATCAAAATCAAAATTATATATAGGCTTGCAGTCCTCATTTTTTAAGTATACAAGACAGAAATTATATACTTCAGATATAATGAGAACAAGCAGTAAAATCATGCTAGAATTTGAAAACTGGGGTAAGGAAGTAAAACTACAAGGATAATGAGAGTTACATTACAGGATGGATGTTATTAAATTTGTTAATTTCACCAAAACATTCCTGTTTAAAGTTACCTCTCCATACAGTGGCTTAGTTTGAACTAAGAAATGTTACAATAAAAATTATAATCAAGAAAAGCATCCAAGTATTTTCACTGCACTTAATAAATTCAAGATGCAAGACCTGATTTTATTTAACAGATCATCTTTTTGGACGTACACTGATGATGAAAAAGGAAAGCAAATAGCAATAGAAAAATATAATGGACTACCTGTTTAATGGGTCAGTAATATAAATAAGAAAACAAGAGGTCAACAACAACTTGGACTGAGACAGATGTGCAAATACAGATAGGCAGGGTAAGTGCAACTTACCAAGAAATACTTTGTAGCCTACTGAAAGACATCTTTTCCAAAGATACATAGTAAAAAATCCAGGAAATCCACTAAACAATTTCAATTCTTTGGCAAATTCAGCAGAGAAACCATAATAACTGCTTGTACAGCAGTATGAACTGCACTGGTAGCTCAATGCATTGAGCCCCGTGTTGTGAGAAGCAGTAGGCAAAGAACAGCTACAAGGCTGGTAGGTCAGATCCAGGGATTTTTAAAAGCAGATGAGTGATGGTGATAAATTGCCAAAGTTTGGGGTCTGCTCTGCCCTTAAGCTTTCAAATCTGTTGATTCAACCAATTTGTCCAGGGTCACAGCTAACACAGAAAACTCTCACACACATAAAGCAGAAGCACAACAGGATCCTCAAAATCCTGGTTTGCTCTGGGGCAGGGCAATTACCTGCTTCATTTCAGGGTTTGCTTCAAAAGCCAACATTCAGTCTTTTTCTTTAGAGAAGGGGAGATTTTAAACAGCGAATACACCAATATAGGACAAATAAGAATATTTACAATTTTTTAACATCAATCTTACTTTTGTATCATACTTTTTCTTTCAAAGTATTAAAATATAAGCCTACGCAGAAAAAAAGCAAAAAGTACAAAAAGTGTCCCATGATCTGTCATGTTGAGTATTTTGTTGTGTTTCTTTTTAAAAGCTCTAACATAAAGATGAAAAATAGTATACAAATTCACTTTTAACAGGCAAAGCTGAATTTCAATACTGTTTAATTCAGAATTCACCATGAAAACACTGCCATTCAGATCTTAGATATGAACACTTTCAAGTAACCCACTTAACAAAAAAGAACTTTTGACATACAGATTCAAGCTACTGACCTCGCTTTCATTTCAAATCACACTTCAAAATAATGCAAATACTGCCTAAGGAAGCTGCATGTCATGAGCTGCTTATTTAAAAGGTTCTTCAATGATTAGCTCCCCTTTGCCAGAGTATCCAAAGAAAGGATACTGGTTCAAAACATTCATTAAAAAAAGGTAGCAGTGGCGGTGGGGTAGTGTCCCTATAATAATTAAAGAGAGTTGTAAATCTCTAACTCTCAAAATCACTAAAATCCACTAGAATGGTGGATGGCAAATACAAGACTAGGCTTAAGGTAATTTTAGAGAATTGTGAACAAATGAAGTAAAATACTTGGGATACCTAGTATATAACATAAAACATAGCCTCTTCATTTCACTTACATTAGCTAAACCAGAAGAACTTCCAAACGATACAAGCTGTCCCAGTACAAACGGAAACACAGAAGCATGGCTATTTTAAGTGGTATCAATGGTGAACAAACAGGGAGGAAGAACACACAAGCTCAATGGTGAGCAGGCAATGCTGTTTGAAAGTGTTGCAGGTCGGTCACAGAGATGGGAATATACTACAGTTTTAGCAATAAAAGCTAGAAGAGAAAGGTTAAAGACTAAATGAAAGGAGACACAATCATTATCACTGATGGCTGCAGAGATAACTCATCTCTCAGCTGTCTTGTTTCCATCATGCTCAATCTTTCAATATGCCATACCTTTTTTCCTAATACAGAATGGAAGGAACAACTTTCTTTCAAGATCTACAGTAGCCACATCCTCCTCCTCTCAAAGAAAAAGGATATAAAGATGTCATTGTAATAGGCAACCATACATCCAATAGTTTAATATGCCTTATTTTAATAAGGCGGCCTTATTTTTATGATGGATTTTTTTCCCCACTTGGATGGGTTCAATATATTTTTAATATATATCTTCTTTAAATACAGTATATCCTACTTCTTTAAGTACGTACTGTAGCTTAGAGGTGTTTTCAGCTAACACTAAGTTCTACCTTATTTTGTCATTACAGTAATTTTCCTGTTTAGCTTTGAGGTCTACATAGATATTTTCCTCCTATGCAGTTAAATTAGATTACTAAAATAAATTGGTTTATAAAAGTAAACATATGACTTCTGCTTATATCTTACCCAGTAACAGTATTTCACAGGTGTTCAAAAAAAGAACAAGGGAAAAAAGCTTCCTTTCTAACATCCTTCACTCAGTTCCACAGTCTGATATGGTCGTTTCCATATCACATTTGTTAAATGAAATAATCAGCAGTTTCATAATCTATACCTCATTTTATCCTGAAATTAAGAAGAGGCATACTAGGGAGCCATTACAATGTGCAGAGAGTTCTTCCATAAGAAACCAATATTTTCACATATTCTGTTAGTTTGGTTTTGGTTCATTATTGCACCACATGTACAAGTTTCAAAATAATAGATATAAGGAGTTAAATCAAAGGTCTGACTAGACTCATATACTGTCTCCAGAGAAGACAATATGGGTGTCTATGAAAGAGGATATGAACAAGTCCAGCATATGATAGCACTTCTCTGGTGTATTTGTGAGCCAGAAATGGCACTGTCATACTTAACATCTCTAGGAAGAATTATCTTCAGTTATTTTGTCTAAACATTTTCTATATCTGTTTTAATCTCTTGCATATACAGCATCACATAGATATGAATTCCACCGCTTACAGGCCATGTGAAAGTGTACCTCATTTTGAGCTTGCCATTCTTCAGTCACAAAAGGAACAATGACTTTCTACCTGCGTGCCCCAAGATACAGCTTTACATACTTCCAGCATTTCCCCCTTGGTCATCTCTCTTCCAATTATCCTTGTATGAAAGCTATTCCCATTCCCACCACTACCACCCACCCAGTGCTTTTGTATTTCTACTACATACTTTTTTTTTTTTAATCTGGGGGGAAACTGCAAATAGTATTTAAGTTGCGAGCACACCATAAGTATACAATACGGTACAATGTTGCCTGTTCTGTTCTTCATTAAATTTTAAGTCATTAACTGAACTATCTGGTTAATTTTTACAGTCAACGTGTACTAAATTGATTCTTTCACAAACTTTCAACATTCAATAACACAAGCACATAAAGATGAGAGGTTTTTTTCCCATGCACTCACTCAATGCTCATGAATGCTAAATTTCACCTACCACTTTTAATCACCCAGGCACCAACAAATCTTTCTTTCTATATTTCTTCTGTGGTTTGCTATAGCTTTAATTGTTACTACTCTGTCATCATTAATTAATATTTATTCATCATTTTAGATCACTTATGACTGTGAAATAGCACAAAACTGTTAAGACTCCATTACTCATCTGTTTTGAATAAACTGATCACTGGCTCTCATTTCATTCATTCATCTATCCATAAAAGAAGCCCAGCCCAAAGCAGCTTACTTCTGATAAAGATTTTTTTTTCTTCAACAGAAAAAAAAAAAAATAAAAGCTATATGTTTACCAAATTCCTTACTATTGTTGTCAAAACAGTTTTAAGCATTTATGTAGATAAACACTAAGGTTATACACACACACACTAACATGCCTTAATGAGACACAACTAGGTACAAAAAAGATGGATACATATCAAGCGGTCTCAGTGTCTCAGCAATCTCACTGTTTGTGCCATTTTGTTCAAAAAAAACCTTTCCTCGTACTAATTTAGCTTGAGAGAGAATCTCCAGCATGAACACTGTAAAGAAGGATTCCAGTATAGAAACTCCTCTAAGTTTCTTTATGGAGAAATGTACAGAAAGATTTCTGCAACAGCTTTTTCCTTTACTTTCCCTTCAGTTTTTCTAAAAATATATTCAATAACATAAAAGTTATCATTAACATACACACTAACTCCACAATTTATTAACATGGAATTTCTCAGGCTGTTATGCTAACTTAGAGTCCTCGAAAATGTATTGATTTTCTGCAGTTTGACTTAAGCGATCCCATATTAATTTGATATTTTTCCCCACATTTTGGTCTAAAGCTATTTCTAAAGTTTTAATGTATCAAATTGCCAGTTCTACCACGATCCTACTGGACTGCCTCACTCTGTAACTACATTCCTTAATCTCAAAACTCACCACAATTATGTCACGCTGTTTTTATTCAGATGCACTAATTAAAATTAATGCAATTTTATAGCAAAATTAACTGTTAGGATATTTCAGAATATACTGCAACAAGCAACTTCAATTCAGCAAAACACATTATCTCATGATCCACAAATGATATACACTTGTCAAGTCAAAAATATAGTGTATGATCTACATAATGAGGATACAGTTACAGCATCTTTATTTTGAAGTTTTTACTTCACACATATTTCATTATGACAGTATCATCTAGTGGAAGCACATGGTAAAGAAAAATGCATTAAATCCAGCTGAAAATTTGTTATCGAGACATTTGTTTATTTCACTATTTATCTACTATTCACAGAACTAAAAAAAACCTTAACGGGTATTACCAGCATACAAAATTTGCATTCCTTGGACCAACTGGCACTTACCCAAGCTTAAAGTCTCTGCTACTTTTCCTTTTTTGGAGAGACCAAAGTAAGCTTTAAGATCTACAACTGTAACTATCGATATTTTAGTTCCATGTATTGTAGACATTTTCCTAATAATGTCTACAGTATTAAAGCTTGCCCCATACTTTAAAATCAACAAACCTGACTGAACCTGATTTTTGTGTGTTCATCATAATTTGTCATAATGCCCTGTCATACATAAGTGATCTCTGTGGTCAATTATCAACACTGAGAGCCCATTTTAAGTGCTATAAGTGAGAAGCTAGATTTTATATCCTATTTTTAAACAAACTCGAAAAGTAATACCTCAACTCTACCATAAAAAAAAAAAAGAAGATTCTTTGAATTGTTCAAATTCATAGAATCATAGAATGGTTTGGGTTGGAAAGGACCCTAAAGGTCATCAAGTTCCAACCCCCCTGCCACGGGCAGGGACACCTCCCACTAGCCCAGGTTGCTCAAAGCCTCATCCAGCCTGGCCTTGAACACCTCCAGGGATGGGGCATCCACAGCTTCCCTGGGCAACCTGTTCCAGTACCTCACCACCCTCACAGTGTGAAATATTTCTTCCCAATGTCTAGTCTAAACCTACCCTCTTTCAGCTTAATTATCAGACCTTAGAATTGTCAGAAGGACCTGGGACCTGGAGAGGCTGAAGAAATTAGCAAATAAAAATCTAATGAAGTTCAACAAAAGGAAATGCCAAGTCCTGCACCTGGGCAGGAACAGCCCCAGGCACCAGTATATGCTGGAGCAGGGGGGACCAGCTGGAAAGCAGCTCCACCAAGGAGGACCTTGGGTCTTGGTAGACAACAAAGTGACCGTGAGCCAGCAATGTGCCCTCACAGCAAAGGCAGGCAACAACATCTTGGGCTGCACTAGGCAGGGTATTGCCAGCAGGTTAAGTGAGGTGATTGTTCTCCTCTATTCAGCATTGGTGAGGCCCACCCCCAATGGGTCCAGTTGTGGGCTCCTCAGTACAAGAGAGACATGGACATACTGGAATGAGTCCAGCAAAGTGCCATAAAGACAATTAAGGGACTGGAGCATCTCTCACACTATGAGGTTGAGAGAGCTGGGACTGTTCAGCCTGGGGAAGAGAAGGCTCCAAGGAGGAATCTTACCCATGCACATAAAACGGGAGAGAATTAAGAAGATGGAGCCAAACTCTTCTCATTGGTGTCTACTGACAGCACAAGAGGCAATGACCACAAATTAAAAAATAGGAGATTCCATCTGAACGTAAGAAAACACTTTTTACTGTAAAGGTGGTCAAATACAGGTTGCCCAGAGAGACTGCCGAGTCTCCATCTGAGAAGATATTCAAAACCTGACTGGATATGTTCCTGGGCAACCTGCTCTAGCTGACCTTGCTTGAGCAAAGGTGTTGGACTAGATGATCTTAAGAGGTCCCTTCCAATCCGAATAGTTTCATTTTGTCTACAACACCAAGCTATGCTTTTGGTTTGCATAAAGGTAGCTCCCACAATTAATTATTTGTATCAAAAATATCCTTTAATTCCCTATCAGTGGGGCAAGCGATAAACAAGACCTTGTTACAAAGCTTAACTTCGCATGATTCATGTTTTTCAGCCCTCCACTAAGTCCAGATCAGCCCTTTCTCCTTTCTGACAAGGACAGACTTTTCCTGATGCTACTGACTGAATCAAGAGAAAAATCTTGAGCCCTCTTCGCTACTTAGTGTTTTAGGGAATACCCTACTGCAACCTCATTGTTAAGGAAAAACACACATACAGGACTTACTTCTCATACCCAACATTAATACTTTTTTTTTCTAAATTAAATGAGAAAGTGCAGGGCAAGCTTACCTGAGAAACATGTCTTGAACAGATCTACACAACTCACTCGTTTCAGGCAAGAACACTGTTTGAAAGACAACCTTCAGGCTAATGCCAATAGGGCTATATTTACCTGTCTCTAACCAAGTACACAAAAGATCCCCCTACCTATTTTTAAGTTAATTACATTCATTTATTTCACTGTCCAGAGAACAGAAAACTGCAATTTAGTACTTCATCTTTAAAGCCGACAAGTCAACATAGACAGAGTTAAGACAACTCACTTAAGAATTTCCATTACATTGTTAGACTAAGCAAAGTATACAAACTGACATATAAGCCTGAGTACAAGCACTTGATTCATCACCCATTCTTGTTGCCAGCATGATACAATTCTACAGAGCTTGTTACTTCTTAATATCTTGCAATACTCATAAAGAGCTTTTGCAAATTTAGGTTAAATACATAGCCTTCACAAAGGAAATTTTTTTAGCTCCGTAAAGAGCTAGGAGTTTAACTCAGTAAAGACTTAAAATGTCAATAAGGAGATACTGAAACCTCAAGGCAGGATTATTGCAAGCAGGATGGATTATTGCTTTCATTTCAGCCTTTTTAAAGATTTCGTCCAGGTGTACCTGCAAACTTCAGCCATATCATTCTGTGTAGTTACATATATACCTACATGGACTTGCATTCTGTTCAAACATCAATTGTTAAACTTTGTTACTGACAACTTCCTAGAATATGCACTTACTCCATAACTTGGTAAATTATGGATTAATATGGATATCTCTATATATATATTGATACACACATACATACATATCAAAATACAACCTGTCACTTACACCAGAGCCCACAGACCCATCAATACTGTTAACATCCATATCAGCACTAAAGGAAGCCTCAGGTGCAAGTCTACAGACAGGCATACATAATGGTAGTAATGCTCTTTCAAAGGCATGCAGTTTTTCCAGGTGTTGCTGTTTTTCCACTGCAGCAATGAATCTTACAACCTGAAACTCCTCCTAAAAGAAACTAAACCAAAATGCAGTGTAAATCTGTGATATCACCTCAAATACAGTAAGCATACTAGTAGCTGAGTACTGTCAACATCCACTACGCTTACAATTCAGAGAATGTACAAACCTCAGGCTTCCAATAAAACCAAGGGCAATTCATAGTTCCTTCACACCAGAGCCCCTCTCTATCCACTGACAAGATGCAGGAACCTTGGATCCATAGATCTGTTCTGAACGACACCTATTCAAGACACTATTTTATGCCTGAAATAATGGAAAGTTCATATTGTCTGAAGATGCATTCCAGACAACGTATTTCAGTGGGTTTTTTCTTCCCCTCCAAAGTCAAGCTTCTGCATTATATTACAACACTGACTTCACTACACTAGGATATTTTCTTGTGGTTAGCAGTCTTTACATCCAAACTTCAATATATTACATTAGTGGTTTATTGTTTCAATTTAGCATTAGAATTATTTCCATTTCATGTTACATCTTTAAGAACAACTATCAGGTGAGAGAGCAGTGCCTTCAAGAAAGATGAATAATATAGACTGAATATCACCAAGAATATATTTCAGTAAAATTTATGCAGAAACAGATAAAATAGTTACTGTTTGAAAATAGTTCAGGGAGATGTGTAACAGCAGCAAAAGCTGACTACTATTAACTCAAATTATATTATTTCATTTCACAGCAAGATTGATCTCTGGATATTTGCAGCTTATTTTCCTCCCTGCTCTGTGGCAAGTTTTATGAACTACAAAGCTTCTATACCAAATGCGGCACATTCTGCCATCAACAGAATACCTTACATGAAAAGACTAAAACACTTGTATAACTATCTGGAGGGTTACATAGATTTCCGATACTTTTAATGTGTAGAAAATAAGAAAATAGATGGTGTACTTTAGGTTTAAATGATTTTCGTCGTATTTGTCTCACAGTAGGATTAAATAAAGCGCAAGTACAGCTTCTTAAAATTGCCCTTTTCAATAAAACTGTATTAAATGTGTTGAACACAAGTACGCTTAAAGCATATATATTTAAATACTGTTAAAAGAAAAGGGAGTGCTGGTAGTTAAACTGACTGATGTTTATCACCACAGAGCAGCGTTTCACAGCAACTTCAGCACTTGGTATTAGGAAGTGCCTCACAGGTCTAGAGTTCCCAGCTGCTGTTAACAACTGCATGGGGAGATGAGCAGCCAACCTGAGGTACAGCAGGGTAACACTACCCACAGAAATACCTCGTGGGAGAAAACTGTGACCTCACATCCTCTCAAGTTCTCAACGTTATCATATTCATCAAAAACGTAAGGCAAGCCCTGTTCCACCACCTAAATTGCAAAGTGATTACTTAGGAAAATTAAAAAAAAAAAGCCAAATCTCACTTGTAAATTACATCAGCAAAAGCCATTTGAGGTCCCCACAGCTTTCCTGGTTATCCTGGGAGCACAGACTTCCACAGGAAGCACACACAGATCTACTGCTCCTGGTCTAGAAGTGCTAACGTTTTGATTTTAAACACACACACACACACACTTATAACTACGACTTCAGACCAATGGGAGTCAACACTCTAAGGAACACTCACCAGAAAGCAAAAGTAAGATGGATAGAAATTAACACTATGGATGCAACTACTGGTACATAACTTCCCTTCAATAAAATGGCATAGAAGACAGATCAGAGATATGAAAGAATAAAGAGAAACTGTTCCAGCAGCCTGCAAGGAATCAGGTAAGGTGTTCAATAAAAGGAAAGTACTTGCACAACTCCATTAAGAACTAGTGGTATTTAGCAAAGGAAACAGAACCCCCTCCACATCTGTTGCTGCCTGCCTCTCAGATTTTTTCCAGGCAGGTAACCATTAAGCCAGACTTCAGGAAGCAAGCTTTAGTCAGGTGGACAAGATGGGAATTAGCACAACACCAACAGGTTCATAAGAAATATAACACATTATCACAAACAACATAAATAAAATGCATTAGCTCTTTTAAAAGCTGTTCAATATGCAAAGAAACCTCAGATCTCTTAGCTTAACACATCATAGTAAAAGTAAATTCTCCCATCAATAGCTTAAATTGCTGCCTCTAGATGCCCCACTATAACTTTCTCTGAAAAGTGTTTTACTACAAAAAAAAAAGCAAACCACAAACCAAAAAAAACATTACAAGCGAAGTTTGCAACATAATAAGTCAGTGGAAAGGTAACTAGTTTTTCTATAAAGCAACAACACCTCATCAACCACCTGTTGTTACCTGACCTGGATTATTTGCTGCAAACAAAACTGTGTGTTAACTATAGATACAAACAATAAGCTATAAAACAATAAAAAGGTAAGTTCTATCTTTCGTCTTGACAATTCAGTCTCTGAAGGTAACATTAGTTCAATAACTGCTTTACAAAAGACTCTCCAAAAAGCTATATCCAAGAAAAAAAAAAAACTTCTATTACTAGCAATACCATCTAGCCTACTAAAAAAGGAACAGAGTGACTGGAGAGCGAGACAAAAAAGTATTTAATTTTTCAAACAGAGGGTAGACAATTGAGTAACTTTCCAAGGAAGAGTGAGAAAACCATAACTTTTCGAGCAGTCTGGAAACACTGCACAAAATATCCCCTACCCTCCCACCCCAAAAAAAGGGAAATTTTTCCCTAAAACTCTAGAACAAGTCAAAACACTTTTTCAATTAGAGGTGAATAGCCACAACATCAGTTCAAAAATGAAGGTTATGAAAGAATTATACTAAAAACAATTTGTAGAAACTGAAATAGTAACTTGTAAAGCTATACGCCTTTCTTTCTTTCTTTAGTGTCATATGCAGCCCACAGTCTGTAAAAAAAAAAAAAAAAAAAAAAAAGGAAGTCGAGCACAACTCAAGCGGAGTATCAGCTCTGAAAAGCTTCTCTGATTGCGCAATCTCCTGTCAGAGCTCTAGCTACATTTCTGCAATAAACATTCCATCACAAGCAATCACACGTCAAACAGATATTTGAAATATGCAACTAAACAAGAACTTAACACTTAAGAATTTGTGCATCATTATGCAGTTTTATAATGCAAACCCTAGCAAGGCCCATGGACTTCTTTTTCATGTATTGATTAAAAAGAAAAACTTCACTTTCAATTAAACATAAGATTTATGTATACATAAACATAATGTTTTTCTATATTTATTTTTTCCATGATGAATAGTAGTCACAAGAATGACTTTAAAGTAATGAGGTTTTTTTTAAAGATAATAAAAATTCCATGAGATTTATTTTAGATACAGACAAGTTACTTCTACCGCCAAGTACTGAAATTCTTCAGAATTGATACGATTTTGTTACTAACAGGAACAAAACAGCAAGTTTTTCACATTTTTCAGGGATTTGCACTGCTAATATAGAACATGTCTATAAACATGCTTCTACCCACTACCTTTAAGCAGTTTAAAAAAAGGTGTGATAAAGATATATGCTCTCTTTTTCAAAATCCACCTGAAGAAAAAAATTATAACATGTACAGACAATGCCATTAGTAACACAATTGTTAATTAATACTGGATGTTTAAGTGTATTTTCAAGCCACTAATGGTGATTACGTTCAGGTCAAGAAATACTTCAATAGTATTTAAAACCTATCTCTTCTAAGCACTTTTTTTTACCCTTTCTGACACCATCGTATAGTCATGACTAAAATCTTTAATGCTTTGCAGTGCATGTAAAAAAGAAGAGGTGTTACTACAAAATCAAAAACCTACATGAAAACATGGTTTCATATTCAAGTACTGAAATGACAGAACAGAACCAAAGCTCTCCAGAGATACTTAGGATGTTTTTTTCTAATTGCAAGTTTCTCACATGATAATCAGTAAGGATTTTACCATATGTAACGGTACATGGGATTTTCAAGTACAGTATTTCAAGCTCAGAGGAACAATTATAAATTCATCAGTAGGATTCAACACTTTCAGTTTCAAAAGGGCCCAGAGATGATGTGATTTATCAGATTTGCAAGTTCGTTTAGGGATATGCAAATAAGTTCTTCTGCGTTCCTTTCAAGCCTTGACACTCAAGCTTGAGGACAACTATGTCATTGACTTCATATACCAAGAAACAAAGCTGTCCAAGCATTTCCAATAAAGTCACTCAAGCATGAGGCACCCATTTCTAATACAGTTGTTCAAGCATGAGACACACACAGCAGAACTTCATGAAACAGTGGTATTCCACCTTTAGAACACTGGGTATTTTCACCAAGCTTATACACTTCTATGGCAGGGATGAAAAATACTAAAATGATAAGAAATATCTGAAAAACAACCCTTCCACCAAGTTTTCCAGCTAAGTGGATATGAACAAGTGAGGCAGCTCTTCCCTAATACTATTCTCCCCAGATAACACTTCAGAACTTGGGAAAAACACACCCTCACCCAAGAGGATGCAGTAGATTGATATTTGTCCTCCAAAGGCATGATTTTCTTTTAGATTTTGAAAAGGGGAGAAAACAAATCTTAGCCCAAGAGGAAAGAGACAGCCAGGGCTGTCTGGACCATTGCCACTACCATGGAATCTTGTCAAAGTCTCTCCTGCCTGTCCTTAGAAGGGAGCAAGGCTGAGCTTGAGCTGATTAACTTAAACTCTAACATGAGATGAGGGAGAGCAATATTTTTGCCACACCATAAAAGCCTGCCATGAAACAAAACAGAGCACACTAACATTATATTTTCTGTTCCTCCATCCCACACACCATTCTGAGTAGCTGTCATTTAGTTTCTCATTAAGCAGATGAAAACGTTCGCTAAAAAATAAAATAAAAGCTAATGAAAGGCTATGTCTGACTTGCATCCAACTTCTACACAATCTTTTTTTCCCAGCAACTGCCTTAAGAAAGCATTTTTCCAGCATCCAATTAATAAGAAAAGCACTACTTTATTGGAAATCTACATGAACTACAGGACATTGTGATACCTGGTGTGTATATACACACACACACACAAAAGCAGTGGTTCCGAAGCCATGGCCAGTCAGGTCAGGCAGTATCTGCTACTTCAAATTCATACAAACTATGTTTGTAGAACACCTAGTAAAGCAGGTGCCCAACTTCTAAATACTAAAAATTATCAACAAGTGATATTCCAGAACATAATTAAAGAGCAGTAGTATCATCTCAAGAATTCAGAATTATACTTTTGGCAGTCCTCCTGCACTTCACTTTCCAGGAGTCTCTGTTGGACCACAGAGTCAATTTCTGAAGAACTACATAAACATATGCATGTAAAGCAGTCATTTTGGAAACATGTTTGTTACCAACCATGGCCATTTTATAACTGAACATACTTAGCTACCCTCAGAGACTTCAGAGGAAATTAAGAAAACAATTACATCTTTTGTGGTATGCAAAAAAATGCACTGGCATTGAAGCAAATTCTGTTATTAAAGTTAACCAGACTCTGAATTACAGATAAGCAATTTGATTTAGAAAAGGAAAAAAACCAACCACTTGGCATTAGAAAAGGTGTAACAGCAGGAAGTGTGTGTATATACATTCTGTACACATACATGTACACATCCCAAACAACCAACCCTTAGAAATAATCAAAAAAACCTATCACTTTCATTTTAATTCACATTTTTAAAATTGTTCGCTCGAGAAAAAAAAGACCAAAAACTGCAGAAGTGACACACATTCTTTTGCAATTGAAAAATTACAAGTAGTTCATGATGCAAAGCTTTCAGAGAAGACAAGCGATGCAGCATTTCATCTAATAGCATCATGTGAAACACACTCAAAAAACCCCTCACTTGTTTCAGTCAAGATACCACATTGCATGGCTTGGAGCAAATAAAGAAATAATGTAGTTTTCTCTCTTTTTTTGAATCACTGTAGATCAACTTTAAGATCCTATCACATTCAAATGTTTAGAGTCTTCTTGCTTGCTCCTTCCAATTTGGATTTAAGGGACAAGCATGTGAACTTGTCCTTTCTTAATAATTTTGTCCCTTTCTCTACTTACCAAACTATGACATGCCAAATCTCAACTCTTATATAAATCCTACCTTATTGAAAAACCTCTTAATCCATTTATTCTCTGGAAGATAATATGACAGTCCAGTTTGACAGATTCATTGAGAAAACAATTTTTACAAATGAGAATGCAGGTTGAACAATGACTATATCACTTATGATAGCGTTGACTATACCTCTTAATTGTACATATTGCCACAAGGAAATAAGAATATAGCAGAAGATTATCATTGAGTTAAACCAACCCCATCTATGAAGAGACAAGTTACTCCTGAAAACCAATATGAAAGTTCATGGCTATCCAGAAGACAAGAGCAAGAAAGTTTAGAAAGAGAGCTGAGTGGAGTACTTCTAAATTCTCACAAACTGTTTCTACATAGAAGTTGATCTTAACAACAGAAAATCTTCTGAAGATCCCACAACTTCACTCATTCTGGTTCCAAACACTGTTCAATATCGTGAGCATGTCAAAAACATATTTTGATTTTTAATTACCAAAAGGCCAAAGCCATCAATAAGTACGGCAGAACCAGCAGTAAGATCTTAAGAATGGCAAAGCCAATAATAATAAGCTATTAGAGCTTACACTTCTTACCCCATCAGAATAAATTTGCTGCTTTCTGGAAAAAGGGAAAAGCACACCCTTAAGTGTCTTAAAAGATAAATGTGGCTCACATCTTCAGTTCTATCAAGAGTCAACTACCAACACACTGTATTCTGTACTGGTTGAAATATAAACAGAAAGCTGATGGTAAAAGGATGACTAAAAGATATCCTGATTTAACCTCTTTTCCTTGCCACGCAACAGTAACAGTGCTCCAGTTCGCCCATTTGGCACAGCAGATGCTGGAGAAGCTACTTTCTTCAAAAGCGAATGGAGGATGCCAACAGCCTTATATAACTGCAACCAAGAAAAGACAAAAAGCACTAGCTAGTATTTGGTTTGCTCTTTCCACTGAGTTCTTCTGATGCATTTTTGCTTCATCTACTGCATCTCCTGCTATTAATCATGGAACCTGTCCCCCTCAAAAAACAACAAAATATAAAAGAAATGTATTTTCAAAATTACCTCTCTCTAAGTACTGCAGCTACTGCATGTAGCACAAGGGCAGTAGCTGTATTAGACACTGATTTACAAAACAGAGACAATATGCTGTTGCAGCAAGACTCTGGCCCCCCTCTTGAGGGACACTGACCTGGGTATTGTTGCTATAGATCACCCTAACACCCATCTCATTGTAAAGTGAAATTCTGAAATGAAACTCCAGCGCTTCTAAGTTTTATTACAGAATAATAAACTGTTGAAAGGAAAGAAAAAAAAAAAAAAACAACTTGAAATTAGAGCATAGTCTGGTGATTTTTTTTTTTTTATTCTTTGTGCTAGAAAGACACCAGATTCACTCAAGTACTTCAATTATCTTTTGAAAGCATTTGATATGCATACTTGAAGTCATGATTTTGTAACCAAATAAACTGCATATCTTCATGCAGTAAAACTTGACTGTTCGGCTACAGTTGACTGTATATGGTAACAACCTTTCATAATCCCAATTATCTGTATTACTACCATGCTCAGGAAAAAAAGAAATTACATCCCTTTACTGAAAACTTTGTTTATTTTTAATTTGTAGAGTTACATACTAATTGAGCAACTTCTCACCTGAAGCCATCATGAGACAAAACCTACTATGTAAGAACTCCTACTAGCTCCTGATCATTCTGCAACTTCCTCTTAGCTTAGTAGAGATCTTTTCCCAACCTAAGTGAATAATTTGAACTTGCCAGTTTAAATCTTGGGAATATTTTTTTTCCTCCTTCCAGGTAGAGTTCATCTTCACTTGAAAGGTATTAAATGCCACAAAGAGCCAAAATTAACTCTACAGGAGCTGCTTTTTCTATTTTCTTTTTTTTAAATTCAGATACAATTGCAATTGATAGTAGCCATTTAGGATAAAAAAATATTTTAAGAAAATATTTAACAGTAGTTTATCTTTCTCTCCATTTATAAACTAGATTTGCTGTGTATGCATTCTGTGGTTTAGTTTCTTCCACCTCTACCTCTTCACACCACGAGATTTAAAGATTTTTCTCTTGCAGTCTGTTTTATTTTTATTCTAACTAGATCTGATATTATAAGACAAATGACACAAACATTGTGCTGCTTAGCATAGATATCATACCCTGTATAGTGTCACCCTAGAAAATAAGGCCTTGATGGCTATGGCTGAGAAAGCAATTTGTACATATAGTATACGTAATTATGATGTGCCTAACTAGCACTGCTGCAAACAGGCTGTTGCACTGATTCAAGAACTTCACTGATGCTTTGAAACCAAAGCTAGAAAAAACACTAAGGGAAAAACAACCAGTGAAACACTGTACAGGTATTGTCTCAAAAGCTTAAGAATCACAGACTCAAAGAACAGCCCAAGTTGGAACTGACCTCAAAAGGTCACCTGGTCCAACCTTTCATGGTAGAGGGAGACTAAATGAGACTATCTAGCAACCTGTCCAGTTGTATCTTGAAAACCTCCAACAATGGGGACTCTACCACATCCCTGGGGAGGTTGTTACAGTGATTGATTGTTCTCACTGTAAAAAATTTATTTCTTATACCAAGATTGAGCCTCTACCAGTGCAACTTGTACCCATTGCCCCTTGTGGCTCCTTGTGAAAAAAGAGCCTCTGTCCTCTTTGTAGCTGCCCTTTAAGTACTGGAATGCTGTGATGAGGTCCCCCAAGCTTTCTCTTCTCCAGGGAGAACAGACCTAACTCCTTCAGTCTTCCCTCACACTAGGCAGGTTCTCCAGACTTGGGCCCTCCTTTACACCCTCCAGCCTGTCCATGTCTTCTTCTAACTGTGGGGATCAGAACTGGACATGGCACTCCAGGTGCAGCCAGGCCAGCACTGAGTGGGATGATCACATCTCTGTCTCTGCTAGTAATGTCCTTGGGGATGCAGCCCAGGATCCAGTTTGCCTTTGTTGCTGCAGCAGCACTCCGCTGACTCACATTCAGCTTGTTGTCCACCAGGACCCCCAGGTCCCTTTCAGGAAGGCTGCTCCGCAGCTATGCAGATCCGAGCCTGTACTGGGCTCTTTGGTTATGTCGTCCCAGGTGCAAGACTTTGCACTTGTCTTTAGTAAGCTTCACACAGTTCTTCTTTACCCACTGTTCCAGCCTGTCTGGGTCTCTCTGTAAGATGGCTCTCATTTCCAACACCTCCACCTCACCACTCAGTTTAGTGTTAATCTGCAAACTTGGTGAGGGTGCTTTCAATCCCATCATCCAGATCACTTATGAAGGTGCTGAACAGCGTGAGGCCCAGCACCCATCCCCCCCTTGTGACAGGCTGCCAGACCAAGTAAAAACCACTGACCACCAAGAGATTGTTTGAAATATTTTTAAAATAGTATATTTGCTGCCTCACCAAAATTAACTCCAATTCAACTACATACTAGCAAACTTTATGCAGATAATTCCTTGTGCCATTTTGTGAATGGTGTCATCACACAGGATATAGAAATATTCTCATCATAGTACTACGAAAATCTACAGTAGGAAACCAATTTCACAGTATTGAAAACAAACACTCCCATTAATTATTCTGAAGCTCAGAGTACTTCAACTGAACTTGTAAAAATTTTAGTTAAAGTGCATGTCAAGACTTCATATTTTCCATCATATATATGTGTATATATCTAAGTACCATGAATGTACTGAACATAAATCTTTCCTTTCTAGACAATTCATTTATTTAATGATGATCTCACATGATTAATGAAGCTTTCCACAGAAAGGTTCTCCTGGAAACCTGTGAAGCACACCTTTGGAAGTAAGGTAGAAAGCCAAACAATAACTGCATGTGAATTTGTTAAAGTAGAAAAACACCACCTACTCAATACGTAAGGCTTACAAGAAGGAGAATTATTTTAGAGAACTAATGAACTTAATTTATTACAACCCTCAAACTACTTAGGTCAACGGAACATTTTAGTGATCTTTCCCCCTTCCCTTCAACGCTTACACAACTGGAAACTATGGCAAACAGAAGAGCCTCCCGTTACACTACTGAGGATTATCAGCTGAGCACTGGACACTGTAGGTTATAAGTTTACAGTTTAAAACGCATACATTTTCATTTTTACAGCTTCATATACATGCACAACAAAGTTCAAACAGTCATGCAGTACCGAACTTTTTAAGAAAAAAGCATCAAATTTCATAAAGCTCTTCTTAATTTGCCTCCAATTTTCCCCCTAGAAAATACAATAAATCCCTACCACACATTCTGTGCAAAGTTAGAGACTGACGAACATTATGAACATTAAAATATCCATGCTACTAAAAAAGTTAAGGCATTGTAAAAATTTACTTATTATACTGAAGCAAAATAACTTTTAGGCTCATGTACTAATGTGCGCTAATAGAGAGAGAAACTAATTTTCTTTACCTAAAAACAGTATCTTGCAGTCATAAGTCTATGTTCAGACAAATTAGTTTCCCCTCTTTATCTGCGGGAACATCTTAACTAAAGAAAATACAACTCTAACTCAAAACACTTAAGAATCTGAAAGCAATGGCTTATATTAAAATACCAGTTTAACATTGCATCTTCATTGGTATGTCATAAACAGACTCGCATCTTCCTTTTGACTTAGTTTAAAAAGTCTTCTTGTGGAGTTTTTTATCATCGATATTTGCCACATGTGTACTTGAAGCTTGATGTATGCTTTTCAAATACACCATGGTACTACCAGTCAAACTTTCCTGCCTCTTAAAAAGAGTACAAATAGTGGCTTGCCTCCACACCATCAAACCCACAAATTGGGGGGGGGGGAAGTACTTCCGTATTTTAGATACAGGAAATAGAAATTCAAAACAGTCTCACAAAAAGCCTGAAGAAATCAGGAAGCCCTGACTCAAGTCACCACAGACCAAATAATTCCAACCCCAAAATCATCTTTAATTATAATCTTCTTAATTTCTCTGCCCATTTTGCAAACCTCATATTTATATCTTCCGGACAGATGAGACTTCCTTCTAAACAAAGGGCATTTTTTTTTTGTTCTTGTACCCTACCACCACCTCATAAGTGAAATCTGTTTTCTCTTCTGCCATCAGGAATATTCAAAAGTACAAAACGACAATATCCCAGCCTGATGCTGCACTGATGCTCCCTATTTGTTGATATTTCATTTACTAAGTAGGAGAAAAGAGGATAATACAGCACACCAACTTTGATTTCAACTTCTTTGCCTTTTCAGGCAAGATTTGATTGGTACTCAAACAAGATAAAGTATTGAAACGGAACGATTGATTTTCCACAATCTCAAAGTCAAATGGATAAACAGTTATTTTTTAAAACTAAGAATGAAGTAATTTATGGTAGGCAAATGCCCACTCCATGAGTTTAAGAATTAACTCAAGAGCCTATGAATAGACAAGATTGGCATTACTGACAGAATCACTTCTTTTGTCATCTGCCCAATTAGTCTCTTCTCCTCTTCCTATCAGAACTTGATTCCTTCTTTGCTGCTTCTGCAGTTGAAGTGAAACAGAAACTAACTGATCAGAACAGTGAAGAACATGGGATCTTGACAACAGGCATCCCCTTTCTGTATTAAAAAAATTAAGTGATTCTTGTGTTTTGCAGAGCTGAGGACACAGGTATCTTGCCCAACTTCAGCATGAGCTCTTTTGGTAAATATTGCTTCCACGTTCTTCTAGAGGGGGCTTAACCAATAATACAGTTCATTTCTATAGCTCTAGGATGGATAAGCCGCGCTTCATTATACCTGAAAACCATTTGTGTATCATGATGCAACTCCAAGGCAAGCAAGATCTACAGCAGAACATCTAATCTTAGGTATGAGCTTTAGCTCAAAGTTACAAGGTACTTGTCAAAAAAAAAGACTACTCCGTCTTTTTCTGTTGTTATGAAAAAGTTATGTTGATTTCAACTCCTCTAGGAAAATAAATACATTTTGTGAAAACGTCAGATGACTTCTGAAAGTAATTCTTCAAAAACTCACAGCCATATTTCTGGGGTTTTTTTGTCATTGTTGTTGGTTTTGGTTTTTTTTTTCCACTTTTGCTAACCCATCACTTTATAAGGCAATTTCTTTCAATTAAATGTAAAGACTTGACTGATAACTCCTCTTGCAGAAGAAAGTTTACCATTTCACCAACCGGTTCCTAAAATACACCTTTGTTGGATACTGTTTTTTCCTCCTGCAAAACGCAAGTAACGCAGAACACTGGAATGTAAGTTTGCTGATGTTGAAACACACAAGATACAGTTTGATACAGTTAGTCAACCTCTAACAAGACAGCCTGATTTGAAGGAAAATCTTCAGCTGCCTATTCTGGTTGAATCTTAAATTGTAAAACTAAGTTTCTACTCCCAGGACATCAGGAACTTGGGAAGACACCTCTCAACTTGCAAATGCATGGTTTTAATCAATCTTTTATTTTATTCTTGACCATGTCTATGAGTTTGCCAAACTGCAATTAAAAAGGGTATATAAAAAAAACCCCCTTTTTTCTTTCCCCTTAGAAATCATGGTTCTCAGACCCTTCTTTCCCACAAACTTATCAAGAACTATGACAGAAACTATTCTTCATATGAAGGTGAAGTTGATCTGACTCCCTTCTTTGTCAGGGAGCTCAAAGAGGTTGGCATGACCAGAAGAAACAGGTCAAAAACAATGCAGCCATCCCGACTCTTCCCTAATGCTAGTCAAAATCAATTGCACCTGTACAGAAGGCAGAAAGTTAACACAAGTCATTTACAGTAGCAGTCCCCGAACCAAAGCAGCTCCAGCAGCACCAGCATTGTAACACTCCGATTTTTTCCTCCAAACAGTATCTTTGATTACATCTCAATTCCAACCCACTGTTGAAAATAGTGTTATGTACACATCACATCAAGAAGGATAAAAGCTTTGTTATGAGAGCATGAAGACATTTTAGGACAGAAAGGAAACAATAGCAGAAAACTTTAAAGACTCCTCTGACCTCACACTCAAAAATCAAAAGCAAGAGAGACTTTTAGCCCTTTCCTTACTCCAATCCCATCTGCCAAGTGGAATCAATGAACAGCTCTGAGTGAGCAAGCTACTTGATGCAAGACTCTCTTTATGTCACAAATCTATTCTTTAGATAAAGAACCCAGAATTCTCCTGACTGTGGTCTTCCTAACAAGAGTCTTCAAAGCTTGTTTCAGAACCACCATGTGACTAGTTCTGAAGATTTCTCCAGACATACAATTTTACAAGCCAAAAGCATCGCCAAATACTTTAAGGTCATGCTCTGTCCAGAAACCATATGAACAAAACAGCCTGTGGGGTATGAGAAAAGCTGAAAATAGCTGTAAGCATTTTAGTAAAAGACAGAAGACAAAAGCTCTTCCAGGACACATACTAATCTATTCTCTATGAAGAGAGCCTAGTTTCTTAATGACATCTCTAATTCCAAAGTCAGTGTACTTAAAAAAACCCCCACAATCAAAAACCCATCCCAACAAAACATACCATCATATCAATAGTTCAGCTTTCACTCCATAGCCCTTAATGGGCATTTTGTTATGTCCGTCACCATCTTTCCTCTGCTAGCTTTGGCAACAACAGCCCGTTTCAAAAGCCATAACGACTGTTGCTAATACTAGCAGATCAAAAACTTCAAGTCCTAATAAGTATACTATTTCGCTGGCACCATTTTTGGTCTTATATTCCTACAAAAGTAGATATATAGCATGTAATAGCAGGTTTGAATGGCCCCAAAACCACCACAAACCATATCATTGCTTGTTTAATTGACAATGAACTTAGGAGTAACCGGAGTTTAAGCAGGAGGACAGCAGCTCACAAAAGATGTATTAGAGCAATAAACAAACTGCTAGGTATATTGAGGTACCAGAAGAACCTTTCCTCTTTGCAAGGGGAGAATAAATTCTCTCAGCTTAATACTGACAGGATTCTTTGCACGCCTACAACCGAAGCTACTTTCTAAGAAGAGATTAGTATAATAATATATTCGTATAATACGATTCATAACAAAGAAGGGCTTGTGACGCAATTCTATGGTTCCACCTCTAACACTGACAGCAGTGCATAATGTCAAGACAAAGTTGTGAGGCACCAGTATTACCTCTATTTTCAACTACAGCTTCATGTCCTGCATGGTACTGTTCTGCGCAACCTGGCACCTGTGAAATGCATGGGGCAAGTAGAACCAACACAAACTCATTGTTGTACTGTCAGACAGTGCTTGCTGTACTGACACCTTGCACTTCAGCTTCTACCACAGGCAGTCTCTCCTCCCTCTTCACCCATCCCCCAAGGACAGGTTCCTGCCCCAAAACTATCAAAAAGTCTTCCACATTCCCACACCAACAAGAAAGACCCATCCCACCTACCCAGCCTCCCTCACTGCCTGTCAGAAGGAGAACGATATATGCATACAGATACAGAAAACACCATGCTACCAAGGTTCAGAATCATGAAATACTGAAGTGGCACTACTGGAGTGTAAAGTGGACATAAGAGCAAAGCATTAACTCTTTTTTTTTCCTCCAATAGAAAAAATTCTATGTCTAATCTGTTTCAACTGCAGTCACAAATTAAATTTAATGAGCTTACCAATTCACAGCAATTTTCCTCTCAGATATGAACCCTTATGCCTAAAATCTCCAAATCTACAATTGCCTCCTGTAGAAAGTTCGTTCTGTGGCAGATGCCTTTCAGAAGAAAATTATTTGGGCTACAAAGAGGGTTACCAACTAAGTTAACAGGGACAAAACACCTAGAGAACTCTCCAAATGAATAAAAAACGAGTACTGATGACTTTTGTGTTTAGTTTTGGTGAATTTTCTTCTCTACTATGAAGGAGAAACCAAGCAAATGTACTGCTGAGAAGTGGAAAATCACAGGTTGCCCGGAGAGGTGGTGGAGTTTACCTCCTTTAAGATATTCAAAAGCCATCCTGGGCAACCTGCTCTACTAAGTGGCCCTGCCAGAGCAGGGGGTTTAGACAAAACGGTCTCCAGCCTCACGCATTCTGTGAAATAACCATCACTTCCAAAGTAACTGATTTAGAGAGAAGAAACACTCTCCCATTTTCTTCAGCAGCTTCTAACCAAAATATGGACATAAATAACCTGTTTTTATCTCAAGATCTCAATTTTCTTGGAATAGTTAGTATAGCATCATCATCACTGCCCAGTATGAGATGAATGCCCTGATCATTGTTTCCCATTCACATTTTCCCATTTGAAATAACCATTACAGTTATAATACAAGTCCTACTAACCATCTTCTGAAAAATATAACTTGCCCAACCACAAAACAGGATAAAATTTCCTAGCCAAAATCTCCTGATGTCAGGAGAAGCTTCTGGCTTCTTCTTCTTTGGAAGGTACATTCCAGATACCATATTTAATTTTGTGTAGTCAGAGCTTTGGGGTTTTTTTGCCATTATTTATTTGCTAAAAAAGAAGCCGAGCCTCCACAGAAACAGTATTTTCATAGCACTCAGTGACTACATGGGAAAACAGCCATCTTGTATTAATGCATTTTAGATGTGGATATCTAACATCAATAGACTCTATCAGGAAGTAGTTTTCCTCTGAATATATTCATACCTTAGAATTCAATACATCTGAATACAATGCAGCACTATCTGAATGCTATGCAGCTTTCTAGGGAAAAAAGATAATGACATAATTAGTCAATATTTGCATAACTATTAGAATTCAAGGATTTCTTAGTTATTTTTTTTTTAAAGTTAGTATTACGACTCATGAAGTCCTGCAGGAAAAAAGCAATACGTATTCCATTTGTGTTTCCAGATCAATTAGAAGTTCCGTAGACCAGACACACACAAGCTAGAAACACATTTATGCAGTTACAATCTGCAGTCCAAAACAAAGCCTTAGTTTGTGTAGTATTTTCTACAGAGGTTTCAAAGCATCAGGTCTTTGCACCACCTCAGACCGCACAACTGAAAAAACAAGAAAACTTTCACATATTTCTCAACTCCATAAGAGAAACAGAAAAAATAAATGCATATAAGAAATCTAAGTGTAAAAGCTGAAATAAATAAAACAGCAGTTGGATTCTAATTAGGACCTATTAACAAAGGGATCTTATGTACTGTCCGCATGACAGCTTGTATTGTATAAATATTGACAGGGAGTGGCAATCTTTCAGGTAGTTAAAGCCAATCCTTTACAAGACTTTGAGTATCAGAATAGACTTTGACCTGTGCTCCAGTTAGAAGCTGGTACCGATCCTGCAATGGTTCTCTCCTAGCAACACAGGCAGCTAACCAGTCCAAGCAGCTTGCTGCTTGTCTAGACAGTCTAGAGCGCCGTAACTAAAGATGCACCACAGCATGTTATACTCTGATGATGCTGTCTGGATATCCATCAATACTGAAACGCCCAAGAAGAAACCTGACTAGAGATTAGACTACAGGAGATCCAATCATCTCAGCAGAGCAAAACACTATGGACAAAAGCTCCAAAACACTTTTCTTCTTCACAAAAATCCAAGTTTCAGCTCTTGTTCAACCACTGTTAATTCAGGTGTTTTCAGCAGACTACTGAGAAAGCTATAAGATGGTATTATTTGCATTTGTTTTAAATGAGCTGTAACTGGGTGTTGTCTGCATAGCACTTAAAGTTTTACGAATATTGTCTTGCCATCCTTCTGGCTTCATCGCTGCTTGAATGACTGGACAAATTAAGGCAGAGATAGAATAGTTTTTAACCATTCTAATTTTGTTCTCAAAGAAGGAAGTTCCCTTTTTCAGTATCTCCACTTGGAACTGCAATTTCTTCATGACAAAGGAGTTTCAATAAATAGCATCAAGCAACATCCACAAAAAAAAAAAAAGTTTTTAATTACTTGTTTTGGGACCTCTCACATTCAAGATAAACATCCTGTATGGAGACAAACATCTCAGTATTCTTTGGTAAGAGACCTAAAAAAAGCTTTTTATTTTTATGTAGTACCAATGTCCTAGGGAATTCTGCTAACAACAACTGTGAAGCCACCAATATCATCTGCTCAGAGTGCTTCTAAATATTGAGTTCTTGATGAGTGGCTCCTGAAGCTATCACTGTCCTCAAAGTCAAAGATTTACAGAAGAACAGGGTGATTTTCAATTTGTCCAACAAACAATTCCAGGTGTTTCCCCTCTTCCTTCCCACCACCACCAAAAAAACAAAACACTCTGCAGTCACCAGGGAAAAGGACATTGTTTACAAATATTTTTACTTGATAAAAGCATTTATAATCTACTACACAGTTTTGTGGGGGTTTTTTAATTCTTCTTGGTGAAACATGTCTTAACATCAACTTTCCATTACCATTCTTGATTAAAACCTTTTACAGAAAAAAAAAATTACATTCCTACAGCCTCCAGTTTTATGAGCAGAATTGGCTAAGTTAACTGCTATTCCTGTATAAAACCTACCATACACTGGAATGAAACACTAACATTTTGACAGCCCCACCATCTCTACTGTTAACTCTCTACAAACTTACATAATATTAAAGATGTCTTCTAAGAGGTGCAACCTGAAATGAGAATCTGCCAAGTTACTGCATTTCCAAAGCCAACTTACAGTTGCATTTTAACTTTGATTAACATACCAAGTTAAATATTTCATCATTAATTTCATATCGACCTATATATTTCATAATTTGTAGTGACGAGCATGCAATGTTTAACCTGCAATTATAATCAGTTTATTTGCAAATAAAGCTTGGATATTATAACTTGATGACACAGAATTGTATTTCTAGGTCAGACAGAAGTCTTATTTTACATCTAACTACAGAAATCACAGAATGGTTTGGATTGGAAGAGACCTTTAAAGATTACGTAGTTACAACCATGGGCAAGGACATCTTTCACTAGATCAGACTGCTCAAAGGCCCGTCCAACTTGACCTTGAGTACTTCCAGGGATCCACAACCTCCCTGGGCAATATCTTCCACTGTCTTACCACCCTCACAGTAAAAAAATTTCCTTCTTACATCAAATCCAAATGTGTCCTCTTTCAGTTTAAAACCATTGACCCTTGTCTTGTCACTACAGGCCCTGGTAAAAAGTCTATCTGTGTCAGAAGAGAGAGATACTCAGATATTCTCTCAGAATATCCCCAAGTGCTTCTCTTCAGGGCTGCTCTCAATCCACCCTCCTCCCAGCCTTTATTTGTGCTTGGGATTTCCCCAACACACATGCAGGACCTTGCACTTGGCCTTGTTAAATTTCATGAGGTTTGCACAGGCCCACCTCGCAAGCCTGTTAAGGTCCCTCTGGATGGGATCCCTTCCCTCCAGCCTGTCCACCACACCACACCACACCGCCTGGTGTTGTCCGCAAACTTGCTGAGGGTGCACTCAATCCCACCATCCACGTCTCCAACAAAGATGTTAGGCAACACTGGTCCCACTACCAACCCCTGTGGGACAGCCACTTGTCACTAGTCTCCACATGGACATTGAGCCACTGACTGCAACTCTTCGAGTGCGACGATACAGCCAAATGCTTTGCAGAAGTCCAGGATACTGCACAACATCCTTGTCTCTAAACTGAAGAGATGTAGATTTGACAGGTGGAGCACTTGGTGGATAAGGTACCTTGCTTCCATGCTCTGTATGCTTCCTTTTTGTCTGCAAGTTCGACCAGGAGCTCCTTGCTTATCCATGCAGGACTCCCAGCATTTTTGCCTGACATCCTCTTTCGAGGGATGCATTGCTCCTGAGCCTGGAAGAGGTGATTCTTGAATATTAGCCAGCTTTCTTGGGCCCCTCTTCCCTCCAGGGCTTTATCCCATGGGACTCCACCAAGCAGATCCCTGAAGAGCCCAAAGTCTCTCCTGAAGTCCAGACTAGTGAGCGTGCTGTGTGCCCTCCTCGCTGTCCTGAGGATCTTGAACTCCAGAATTCCATGGTCACTGCATTCCAGGCTGCCCTCGAGCTCCACATTCCCCCCCAGCCCCTCCTTGTTGGTGAGAACAAGGTCCAGCATAGCACCTCTCCTCATTCGCTCCTCTGTCACTTGGAGAAGGAAGTTATCACTAGCACACTCCAGGAACCTCCTGGCTTGCCTATGGCCCTGCTGTGTTGTCTCTCCAACAGATATCAGGGTCCTTAAAAGCTCCCCATGAGGACTTGGGCTTGTTAGCATGAAGCTGCTCCTATCTGTCTATAGAGGGCCTCATCCACTTGGTCTTCCTGGTAAGGTGGCCTGTAGCAGACCCCCACTATAATGTCCCCTGTCCCTGCCCTCCTGACCCATATGCTCTCTGTCAGCTCCTTATCCACCCCCATGCAGAGCTCCACACACTCCAGCTGGTCACTGATGCAGAGGGCAACATCCCCTCCTCATCTCCCTGCCTGTCCTTCCTAAAGGGTTTGTATCCCTCCATTCCAACACTCCAGTCACAGGAGCCATCCCACGTCTCTATGATGCCAATAAGATCATAGCCCTGCACATGTGCACGTCTCTAACTCCTCATGTGTATTCCCCATGCTACATGAGTTTGCATAGAGGCATTTAAGTTGGGCCCCCAGTGAAGCTGACTTAAGTGGCTAGAATTCCTTTGTGCTCTCTTCAGGTGCTCTCCTGATGACCTCTGGCCCTTTACCAGGCTCTGGGCATCTACTGCTGACACTGGCATCAAACTGGTAGGAATGGGATGGATTGAGGTTCCCCTCACCAACCAACTTTAGAGCCCTCTTCACCAGGTTGGCAAGCCTATGACTGAAGATGTTCTTCCCCTTCTCTGACAGATGGACCCCATCAGCCCCCAGTAGATCAGTTTTCTCAAAGCAAGTCCCATTGTCTGAAGCCTGGTCTAAGTAGCCGAACCCCTGTCTGTGGCACCAGTCCTGTAACCATTTGCTGATTCACCAGATTCAACTGGCCCTTTCAAACCCCATCCCTTTGACTGGGAGGATTACCTGCACTCCAGAGTCCCTTACCACCTCTCCTGGGGCTCTGTAATCCTTGATACTACTCAGACTGCTCCAGGCTGTAGCAGAGCAGAGAGAACACCAAAAAGCATTTTCATGAAAATTTACTAGTTATTTTTGAATCAAAAGCATAGGTAGCTTCAGGTCAAGGTGTCCCCCACCCATTCATCTGTTACACCCTTCCCTCTCCACTCTCCAAAACCTGGAAGCCCATAAACGCCAGGGATTTAGTAAGAAACACAGAGGAAAAAGAAATCCGTTTTATTCCAAAACTATTGTAGAAGTACGCTCATTGAATACTACTTTCCACTGTTTAAAACCATTAATGAGGCACTAAGCTCAAGTTAATAGCTAGGTACTTACATCGCCTTTGGCTCTACTTAGCACACCTATGGCATTCATCAGCATCTGATCATTGCAAACCTACAGTGTGACTACATATCTAACACAACCTTCACAGTCTTATTAGGACTGTAGGACTCCTACTACCTGATATTTTGAGAAAAAGCACTATATTATGCTGTGCCACATGATTTACGCAGAACTGGAGCTTCGGCCTCCTCATGGCTCATCAAAAAAGACAGCCTATCTATGATTTTCCAGACTAATCCTAAACTAAGTGCACAGAAGCCCCAGAGAAACAAATTTAGGTACAGACAATTGCAACTTAGTCCATTTCCTTACTCTGTTCTTATTGCAGTTGCATAAGAGAAAATAGGAAAAATAAACACTTCTCCCTCCTGCACCTCAGCTTATGAATCTCCTTGCTGCAGCACATAAATTGAAGTTATACAGTCCTCAGTGTATCTCTTCCTCCTGCTCTGTTGTCAGCACTCTTCTCCCACACCTTCCTGAAACGGCAACACACCTTCCTTTGTATCAGCCCACTCACCCCATCTTCTTTTCTTAGCATTCTCATACTACTTCACATATAAATTCAGAATCTTTCTAGCAAACAGAAGCTAGCTTATGATGTTTACAAAAACCAAAATGGTCGCAAAACTGATTTAAAGGTTATTCCATATCTGCCTTTTAGTCTACAGGGGCTACAGACTGATGGGGAAGAAGAGTAACAACAGAAGCAAAACCAAGTAAAGCCAAAGATGATAAAACCGTCCTAAGAGAAGCCAACAGCATTGCTGAGACTTTTCTTCACAAGACCAAAACCCACACATTTCTTGAATCCAAAGGAACTCCAGCATTTTAACCCTACATATATATATATATATATATAGAATATCAGATGCTGAATTTAAAGTGTCTGTGTATCAGTCATTAATACTACCACTCAGATTCAGACAGTTAGCTAACAACTTTGCTCAGGAAAAGTGAAAGCAATTATAAACAACATAAATTCACAACCTTAGTCAGAGGAAAAAAGGTTTTTAGATTTAAA
>NW_010099952.1:8474-15093 GCF_000699245.1 Pterocles gutturalis | reverse complement strand
CACCCCGGGGTCAGGTCCCAGGGCAGGCCTGCACCCTGGGGTCAGGCCCCAGGGCAGGCCCTCAGGCCCCAGAGCAGGCCAGCACCCCGGGGTCAGGTCCCAGGGCAGGCCAGCACCCTGGGGTCAGGTCCCCAGGGCAGGCCGGCACCCTGGGGTCAGGCCTATGCTTCCCAGGTCACCAGAAGGGGAGGAGGCTGCCTGGGAGGAGGTGGCTTCTGCTTCTTCCAGAGAAAGGGCATCAGGGGGACATACTTGTGCTGCAAATTTCCTAATGGAAAAATCAGGAGCTCAAGGCAAACATTTTTTCAGCTAAAAATACTGGTTTATTTTTAGTCCTAGACCCCATATTAGAACATGGTGCAGAATAGCCCCATGTGGTTCCTTCAGCCTAAAAACCTATTCTTAGCTGTTACGCACTATTGAAGGTATAACTGCTTTCAGCTGAAACAGCTTCGCTCCAATCATGATTGCACCCACAATCCACGTAGTTTCCCCCCTCCTCTTCTAAGTGAATAAATACTTGTCATTGTGCACTGAATGCTGGCCAAGAATGATGCAACAGAGAACACAAGTGATTCTTCTGAGCTAATGGGTTGAAAGCCTGTAATGCTTAGGATGTATTTTTAGCCAAGAGCAACATCAGACTGGCCTACTTCATCTGAAAATCTTAAGAATGAAATTTCTCCTTTAGAAGGCTGGTATGTAAAAGCAAAGCTCCTAAGCAAAGAGCTGGCCTTGGATAAGCTACACCTGATCCCCCTGGTTGTTGTCACACAGCTTGAGCCAATACTAGTAACAGTCTAGGGCAGGAGAGAGGCACTGCTGCATTTCAAGCTGTCAGTCAGAACTTCCAGCTTCACTGCAGAAGTGGCTGTGCCTTGTTATTCTACTTATCAAATGTGAGTTTGAGCATTCAAAAATATTTTCCCATGTTCTAAGAAAAGTTTTATCTGAGATGGGAGAAGTTAAGCACTCTCAGAATTTTTTTTCTCCCAGTTAGCACAATCATTATATGATTGAGACAAAAAAAATCAAGAAAAGAGTGTCTGAAACATGCCTCATCTGCAGAACCTGGCATTTTTGTAAATATCCCACAGAGACTCAGATGGCTTTTTTTTTTTTTGTAATACCATATGCATCTTAAATCCCCCACAACACTCATTCAAGCAGAACAGGGAGGCTGTAATGAAAATTCAAGACTGTACCTGTGCGGTTAAATTCCTGCACGGTTCAATTACAGGACTTCAGCTGATGATGTCTAGGTGTGAAATCACCCCAGCAGCTCATCTGACTGTTTACTTGGGTACTGAGGGCACAATGTACTTCAGAGCCCTGGATTACATGCCAATTACTAAAAATCCAAATGCAGGGAAGTGGAATCTCTAATGAACTAAAAACCTTCCCTTTTTGACCCATTGTTTTCACCCATCCTAGCTTGGAAGCAAGAGCCTGCCTCCCACAGTACAGTAGTGGAGCTACAAACACAGAGCACAGCTTTGGAAGGGTAATTAATGGTCATAAAGCAGTCCAAAAGATGTGGCAGCGTCTGTCACGTTTCCCCTTGCCACCCCACCTTTCGTTATTTGGAAAAGTGGCTCCTGTGTTTGTAGAAATACCAGGGATCTTCCCTGAGAAGAGCCAATGTCTTCTCAGCAGCCTCTCTTTTCCATGTCCTCAGTTGTCACATCCCTAAAAATAATAAAAACAACAGACAGGGCAGGCAGGTGAACATCTGACTGCAGTTTTTAAAGTCAGTCACTTCAACACATCAGTCACCTCAGATAGCTTATGCTGAAAGATGGACCTCCACAAACACACTGGTACTTCTGCAACACCCAATTATTTTAAGATGTCCTTCCCGCATGCAGCAAGCAGAGTCTGAAAGGCAGCAATAAAGTACACCGGTTCCTCCAATCCATCTTGCAAGGGATTTATTTGGACACTCCTGTGAAGTTAAAATGTGATTTGGTCACCTCAGTCCTCACAGATAAAACCCAAACCCTAAGCCAGGAAGAACCTGATGGTATGTTTCCCTTTCTCTCTTGACTGCATTTGCACTGAGCTTTCTGGGTGAGACTTCTTGCCATCAGACACCGTCCCCTGCACCAGCCACAGTGACAGAAGCAGCATTGAGAGGCACACTGCGATCTGAGTATCTGGACAGGCTGAACTCATCCTTGGTGCTGCCCGAACCGCTCGTGACTCCTCTACTGCATGTCTCCTGCTCTGGGAAACCTTAAATAAAAACCTTCTAGGGATCAAGAATTACCTGCAGTTCCCATCCTAGGAGACAAATGATGTAAGGCAAGTCTTTGTCTCTTCTAGGAAAGGCCCATAAGCACAACAGGCTTTTCATCAAACTTCTCTACTTGCCATCGCAAACAGATTTAGAGTCACTTGGGGCACATCAGGATGTACCAGCAGGTCTCAGCACAGAGAGCTGGGATTGCCAGGATCTTCAAGAGCCACCTGTGGTGACATCAGGAATGAAAGGAGGACAGAACATCAAGGACAGCAATATGTTAATTACAGGCAAATGCAATTAAGTCTTGTTAGCCAGTAAATATTAGACAGGAGCTTTAGCTAGTATTTTCAGTACCTCTGCATAACCTAACAACGTTGTTATTCAATCCAATAGTTCCCAGCAAAACAGAACAATTTAGAAAGCAATTAATTTCCTAATGCCAATTTTTGCAAAGCTAATTTCAAAACACACATGTTGATGCAACTTCAGAACAGATGTACATCCAAAAGCACTTACTGTTCACTGCACTGGGTAAAGGCCCCAACCAACAGCACCTGTTTGAATTGAACAAAACCACCACAGACACACTGCTTGTTTCCTCATTGAAACCAGTCAGCTGGAGCTGACTCAAATCTATGAAAAAATAAAACCACTGGAAGCCCTTTTTCCACCTTGTCCTCCTCCTGCCCTCAGCTCCTCACCCAGCTGCACATGTAAAGCAGCACAAGCCAGCAGTGCTCGTCATACTGTGGGGAAAAAAAAAAAAAAAAAATCAAGAGCTGCAGTGTTACAATTTTCCTGTAGAAACAGAGACTAAGGAACCTTCACCCTGATTTTACCTGACCTCAGAGACCCGAGGGCTCACAGACACACAACAAATGTATCGACTGCTGACAATGCACAGAGCAGAGCTGCACCAGATAAAATATTTACATCTTCCACTCCACCACTGGACCATACCTGAAACAATGCATGGTTAAACCTCCTCTGAGCCATCCCCCCAACTGGCCACGCCAGCAAAGCTTAGCAGATCAGCAACAGCAGAAACAAGATGCTTGGACGCATTTTCAGATGTCCACATATTTTTTTTCCTCCCTTCTATAAAGGCAGAAAGAGGAAGTGCAAAGGGAAATCTAGCTGAAGCAACCTGCTTGTCTTCCAGCTGGGCACTGCCAGGGCTGAGACACAGCAGCTATTTTAGGATAAGGGAAGGCTGACAGCCCTCAACTGTCGACATTTAGCAGTGGACAGTGTTTCAAATATTTACACAGGCATGTCCCCTTCTGAGGCATTACAAACATTATGGCTTTTTACACCAGAACTGCTGTACAGAAGGGCAAGTGCTACCACAAAGGGGCTGAACACTTCCCTCACACCCAAGTGAGGATGCTGAGCTTTGGGGGGGATCACTACTGTAATTTGTGAACAAAATGGTATATTCAGGGACCTAAAATAAACCACAGACAAGACCAGAGATAACGATGCTTTATTTGTACATTTCAGCAACAGGAAAAATAATTGAAGATGAAATTATCTGCTTTGTTGTAAAGTATAAAAACATTTAATTATAAATATTTAGCTAAAAAAGCGTGATTTATAAAATATAATCTGTGAAGATATATATACACAGTTTAATTGTTTAGCAATTCTTTCACCTGACTTTAAAGAGTAGACATTTTTCTATTTATTATTCCACGCTCACAGTTTAGTGCTCACAGTTTAAGAAGCAAAACAGACAAGTGAAAAAGACTAGGTGAGTTTCGTTCTGGAAAGAAAAAAAAAATGCACAAACTGGGGCAATAGCGTAAGCAGAATTTGAACAAATCCGTGTTTTGAAAAGGTCTGAGGGAACACAGCTCCCCTGCCATGACCTACATATTGTACATATTGAACAAGCAATGGGCATTTTAACATTTGTGGGCAGGTTTCCTGTGTCTGCAAAAGAAAATAGCCAATAATATAGTGCAAGCCCTCCAAATTCAGTTCAGCTAAATGTGCTCACCTTGCTGCTCTTCCCTTCTTGAGCAGGGATTGCTCAGGATGTTGGGCTGGTGTTATCTCTTGTGGCTCTAATGAAATTGAACAATGTCACCTTCATGATTCAGGGTATGAGCAAATTTCCAAATAGAAAACCCCAGTGTGCGATCCGACTGCGTTGTCCAGCTGGCAGTATCCCTTAAAACCAGACACAGCAGCCTCAGGCTGGAAAATACAGTGAAGCCATACAGTACACTAAACATGATGGAATGTGAAAGAAGATACACGGTCAGGCAACTCAGTTTTCTATTCCTCGTTTAAGAGAGAGCCAGCTTCCTCCCTTCAAAGCCTTGGGAAATCTCACTTCTTACTGAAAGGTTTGTTACTATGGCACTTCAGAGAAGAAAAACTGGAAGACTCTCCAACGTGCTGGTCAGCAGAGAAAAGCTACAGGAGATAATTAATTTGATCTGTGTCCCTAGTAACTATCTTTCTCTCTTCACAGTGTTTTCACAGTGCCTGTGGTATGGGGCTTTGAGGAAGAAGAAAAGGGATAGTCAAGGATGCATGACGACACCTGGCAGCAGTACAACATACAGGAAGTCATGCCGTACTTTGTACACCCTGATTTACACAAGACCTCACTACTTGCCTGTAAGCAAGGAATTAATTAATATGGGCTTAATAGACAAAAGATGTATAGACAAGAAGGAGAGAATGAAGTAGGCAAACACAACATTTGTCAGTGCTCACTGTGATTTGCTACCTGCTGTTTCTGCTTCAGGGTGATATGCTCCTGACAGTTCAGAGCAAACAGCATGTACACAGCTTTCAACTCACATCGTTGTGAATGCATAGTAACTGCAAGAGTTGTGCCTTTGGAAACTCAGGAGGATCTTCAGAAGAGGAAGGCTAGCGAAGCTGTAACAAGTTTTAGGCAGGATCCAGGAAGTTCTCTGCAGGTAGAGCCCTGATCTGGGGAACGTACCAAGTCATGTGCAATCTCAGAGTGCATGTTGGCTGGTCGGTTACTGGGTAAATGCAGATTTTAACTCCCTGAAAGCCGCTCGGCGGTGTTTCCTTTCCTCCTCTTCCCGCTTTCGCTCATCCTGCTCAGCCTTTATCTCTGCTTCAAACTTACTGGCTGAAGAGAGGGCTTGAACCTTTACAAGAGAGAAAATAAGAGCATCAAGCCTTGCATCAGAAGAAGAGCCAGAGCCTGAACTGCTCCCAGATGAGCAACGCAAAACTGTGCTGCACTTCCCAGCACGTGCTGGGAAGCTCTGTCAACATGGGTCAAGTATTAATGACACTGCAGTGCTTGGGTATTTAAATTCAATACCTGTTGATTCACTTGACCTTAACATCAATAAAAGAAAGGTCATTTACTAATAAGTCACTAACAAACGACCAAAGCAATGCCGGCAGTACCAGCTCACATCCATTCTTTCTGTAAGCAGGCAGCATAGCATAAGTTGTGAGTATACAGTGGGAGAAACTACTGCAGAAAACAGTTCTGAATCACAGCCAAATCTGAGAACATCATACTACACCACAGATAATCTGCAGATCAAAGAGACATTGTTTGCTGGCTATTTTTCCAGCTTTCATCTCAGTACATCTGCTGTCCAATAGCTGTGTTATGCTCTTGGGAAAAAACTTCTTATATAAACAAGCAGGATTATTTTCTCTCCAAGAGAGCTTTCAGAAAGGGTGCTTTGTCAGCGTCAAATGGTGCAAAGCTCACTGCCAACCCCAGGACCCTGCAGAACAATTTTGATTCCAAAGGTTACACAGACCTGCTTGAGAAAGAGATGTCTGAAATCCTATACTCCAAAAAACTCTTTTCATGGCTGAACTCAGAGCCCTCAGGTTGAGGGAGGTTTTGCAAAATGAGAAACTCAGTCCCGTAAGTTCCCAGGACACTTTTGTCTTCAAAAGCGGTCAGCCAGCTAGTCCCATGGAGCTCCCCACCACAGGGACATGGGTCAGTCAGCTCCACCATAGCAAGACCACAGCAGGGACTGGGATTGAGCTGTTCTGGTGTTGACTGATCTGCAGAGGAAGGCTGTAGCTATGGTCCAGCATAAAGTGTGAAGAGAAAAGCTATGGCTGAGGTTAGGGATGTGCGTGAAATACACATCCTTTTAGCTAGGGAGAAAGCTGGCAGTATCTGCTGTTGAAAAACAAGGAGGATGAGTGTCTCAGTGGCAGTGAAGGCCCATGGGCAGAGCTTTCACACGTTCCCCTGTGCCACACCATACCTTAGCTTCAAAGAAGTTCCTGGCTCCTTTGACTCCCTCAATGGAGACATCAATCTCCGAGAGCTTCGCCAGAGTCAACAGGCCACTGTCCTCCTCGAGCTCCCCAGCTGCAGCTTTATGGAAAATCAGCAGG
>NW_010099952.1:0-8443 GCF_000699245.1 Pterocles gutturalis | reverse complement strand
ACAGAGAGGAAACATTCAAGTTTTTCACTGAGGCTCAAACAACTTAAAACACAAACAGCCCCGACATTTACCTGGACGTGGCTGGAATTTACATTTCTGAGCAAAGGAAGCCAGGGCTACATATATGAAGTGGCACCGTGCAACTCATGCTCCAGTGCCCCGGTTCTGGTACACAGCCCTGTTGGACTAAGAGGCAGATATCTCACAGGAAGAGGGTTTTCTGGGGAGCAGAGCTCTTGTCAAGCACAGCTCCTACCAAGCCTGGGCTGCTGCATGGTTAGAGGAAGCAGGCCCCCTCCTCACCTGCCCAGTACAACCCCATGGTTGGCTCAGATAAACCGCCTTATGTCCCCACACCCTAACAGTGTGTTCACAAGCCCCCCCAGCAGCTTCCCTAGTGTTCCAGGGGCTCAGATCGCATCCCATGACAATGAAAGCAGAGCACAGACAGCCCTGGCTCATACCCGAACCCTGGGCTCCCAGGACTGAGGTGCAACTGCACGCTTGTTAGAGAGAACAGCAGCCCAAGCATGTGCACTTGAAAGGGAGCTGGGGACTGCTGGGCTGCTCTGAACCCCACCTTCTGTCCTTCCCAAGCCCTGTGGCCCACATGGGATGGGAGAGGAAAATAAAGGTCAGACACACCAGGAGAACAGAGCATAGATACCTCAGCTGGTCCCTTGTCCAGGGCACGGGAAAAGTGACTGAAGCCAACCCTTGGAGCTATGCCTCAGCCTGGGCTGGGGAACCCTGCCTGGTTGCACTAAGGTGAGCAAAGCCTATGTATTCCTGTTGTGCCCATCAAATAACACACAGGAGAGCTTCTCCGAGACCTGTCAGAGGTCAGGTTGGAGGCATGCCCTTGTGATAGAGTGTCCACAAAGCAACTGGTTTTGAAATCTTTGTCCTCTACTGGACCATAGACATTTAACAAATCCAGAGTCACTCAGCAGAGCGCATATTGGCAAGTGAATTGCCAAAGGAAACAAACAAAAGAAGAGCCGTACTACCCTCCAGGAAAGCACACTTTTTTAACTGAAGGAACAAGACCTGCCTGCTTAAAAAATAAAGGCCTTTGCACCACCCTCAACCTGCTAACCGAACTCCAGGTTAAGATGCAGATGCTCTATGCACAATCCGAGAGGTCCTGTAGCTCCCTGCTATTCTTGGCCACCCCAGGAGGTGTCTCAACACTTGCCACAGTGCAGAAAGAACAGAGACAAGTCACTCAGGTACAAAATGAGCTCAAACAACAAAGCTGCGCCACTGCACCACTTCAGTCCAGGGCAGAAGGCTGCAAATACCATGTAGGGTTGCCCTGAAATTCGTTTGCACAGGAACATCAAATATCTCTAGGGCTGTGCTCCTCAGAGGACTGCAAGAGTTGAGACTTTGCCTCTTCCTACAGAGAGCACTAGCTGTCCCACAGGAGGGCAGCAGAGTCCCAGCATCTGTGCTGAGCCAGCCTCCATTGCACTCCCCTGCTTCAAGTTGCTCACAGAAGCTGGTGGAGATGCAAGAGTTTGGGAAAGCATCCCCTGGGGAAGGGCGTGGAGATGACGGCAGCGCTGGCTGCCCTCGTGCAGAGGCAGAGTCACCAGGCATTCCTTCATGCAAAAGCCTCGTCACCCGTATGTGCTCAGCACAGAGCGGCTGGAAAGCAGGCTGTGCCTGGGGAGGGAACTCTTCCCCATCCAAACACATGTAAGAAATTTAATAATGCTCTGCTGAATGGGCAGAACATCCCGCTCAGAAAGAAACCAAACCCTCCCCAAGATGTCCTCTCCTTCTGCTCAGATCCACTAGGCTCGGGCTAGTTCCTCTCTTCCTCCTCCACCGCCAGGCACGGGACAGGGAGGGCTGGCAGCCAGGCTGGCATTACTCACGGTTCCTCCTCACAGTTTCTGCTCCACCCCAGGAGTCCCACTTCCTGGCATTGGAAAAGGGCAGCGGGAGGCAGCGCAATCCTGAGGTCTGGTACAGCTGGGGAGGAACTGGAAACACCCAGTCATGAGTACAAGTGTGCATGAATCATCCTGAAACTAGGGGATGGGGCAGCAACCCTCCCGTGGAACAAGGGCTGCCACAGCCGGGAAGCTGAGCTCAAGGAGACCAGGGACTGAGCCACAGGTGGGCTGGGGTGGACACCGTGCAACGTCAGCCCCAGGGACCCAGCACACTGCACCATGGGGCATCATGCTGGCTTCCACTGGGGCTCAGGAGCAATCCTTCCTCCTGAAAGCACGCTGCCTGCAGCCCCCCTGACCAGTGATTAGCCCTTGAGGCATCAGTCCTTGCTAACTAGAGAACACCAGGAATCTGTACTGTTTCAGGATGAGTTCCCATTCCCAGCCCATCTCACACCCTTGCTGGGCCCAGGACACATTACATGCAGCTAAGCCTCAGGGAAATGTCAACAGAGAAGCAAAAATGGATAATGTTCGTACTTCTAAAAGCCCTACTCTCAAGGGGGACATGATGCATACTTCCCACCCCACTAACCTCACAAGAGACAACAGATGTATCTGCTCTCTCATCTTTCCTGACCCAAGGCCTGCCCCGCAGCGCCCAGTCTCTGAGCGATGCTGCAGCCTCACCAGGCTGCGTGCTGGCCTCCGGGACACAGGGGAAGGTACGGGACGGACTGGCAGCAGCAGCCCTGCAGCAGCATGCCAGAAGAGCAGTGCCACCCAAGACTGTGGTCTGCACCAGCCCTGCAAGCAAACACCAGATGGGTCAGCATTTAACCTGGTGCAGGCGCAGGGGATGCCGGGTGGATTCCCGCGGCTTCCAGATAGCAGCTACAATTAGACATTACCATTATAGCAATTACCTTTGGTTTCCTGTGGCGATGACAGAACTAGACTGTCAGAGGTGGTTTCCCCCACCGTATCTAATCTTTTTAAGCCTAAATTTCTTTGTCTGAGTCACAAAGTGAGCCATGTGCAGTTAATTGTTGATGTATTGATGGACTCTGAAAGGTCAATGGCGGAAGGCAGCTCTCTCGACAGGGCCAGTGGTTTGGCAGCAGCCGGTCAGAACCGTGCAAGCCTGCTTTCCAGGGAACAGCTCACATGGGATGGGAGGATGTGACACTACTCAAAGCAGCAAAAGGCAACCTGCTGCAAGTGAAAGAGGTCCTCACCACTCCTCTGGCCAGACCATGAGAAGCACATCTCCAGGCAGTTACGCCAGGATTTGTTGTTCTCTGGAGAGGCAAACGGAAGCCCTCAACTTAGACCCTGCTGGGTTCAGACACTCATTTAAACCAGGGGCTCTCCTTGTGTTCTCAGAGTGCCCCAAGTCAGCTTGGTCACTGTCCAAATGCTTGCTCGTCACCACCAATGGGAAGCAGAGTCAGCAGGGCTACGGGCTGGTTCAGGGCTCCTTGCCCACCAAGGAACCTGCCTCCCTGCCAGTCCTCTGCCTGAGCAGAGCAGCTGCACACAGTGCATCTGCAACAAGGCAAGAAGCACCCTGCTCCTGCCTACCACAGGAAGCTCTGGGTACGTGACAAAGCTGCTGTGTAATTTGTCCCCAGAGCTCTGCCAGTGAAGCTCCCTCGATCCAACCCATGTCTCACTCAAGCTGGTGTTTGCCTGACCATCATTTTGCATCTGGCAAGAAGCTACAACAGCCCCAGCTGCTGCACACCGCCTGCCAAGGGCCGGCAGCACAGGTAGGCCGTGCTGGCTGACGGCAGCCATACAGGGGCAGTGCTCCAAACAGGTGGGGGCACAAGAGGAGCTGCTCTGCCACTTGTGCCGCACCACTGGTGCCAGGACACCACAGCATCTTCCAGAGACTTGGAGATAAAGGCACTTATCTCTCACAGGAGAGAGCCCCTGCAACACGCCCAGAGGCTGTCCCCAGCCAGGGCAAAGGGGGGTCCTGGGGGCACACAAAGAGGCACAGAGGGCTCCTCCAGACCCCACAGCTATTTGGCAATCTGTCTGACCTGGGGCCGAGGGCACAGTGCTCTTCCTGCTCCACTGGATAATTTGCTACCCCCAGTTCACCCCTGACCAGGCACATCTCCTTCCCTGGCCAGAGGAGCTGCTGGCCTAGGGCTGTGCTGGTGCAAACTGACGGGCTCTCACCTCCCAGATTTGCTTGTCCTTCCCCCTCGCTATGGAGGAAACACCCTGCAATCCAGTCTTTGGCCTCTGTCTTCTACTGCTGCCCTCTCGTAGCAAAGAAAAGCAACAAAGCCCTTGGGGGAGAGATGAAAGCAGGGGGAGATGGTGTGACATGCCAGCACAGACGGATGGTGCAGCAGCTCTGGGAGCTGCCGGTCATCCCCAACAGCCCAGCTGGTCACAGGCCCTGGCAGCTCATCCTCCCTCCCAGGCACTGCCTAAGGTCCCTGCACTTCTGAGATGAAGAACCTGACGCCCTGAGCTGTGGAGACCTCTGCACTTCACCTCCACAACCAAGCCCCCACCCTGCAAGAAGCATAGCGAGAGCACAGCCCCTGCAGAAACAAAGGAGCCCAGCAGCATGGGGCCCGTCGCAGCCGTCCCCTGGGGTGGGAGGAAGCAGGACAGCAGCACAGCCTCGCAGCCAGCACGGGACACAGGCAGCGCTGGCCCTCCTGTTGCCCATGAGGCTGTCCGTTAATTTGGAAAGCCTCAGCATGACGTACGCTTCTGACCAAGACAGCAATCAAAGCTCATGCAACAGGAGGCTTGACATCTGGGCTCCCCCTTACTGCCGAGATGCGTTGGGTACCCTGAGCATGTACAGGCCACTGCTCAAACTCCCCCTCTCCCTCTGCCAGGCAGCAGATCCCAGCCTGTGCATGCTGCTCCCAGCGGGCTCAGCACAGCGGTGACATACAGACCTGTTCACTGTGTCCCTGCTGCACCAGCACGCAGCACTGAGCTGCTGCATCACCACAGTTATTCCTTGCTGCAGAGGTGACCCTCCTCTTGAAGCTTGCTGTGGCTGGTCACTGCGCAATGCAGGGAGCAACCCAGTATAAACTGGAAGAGGAAGCCTCCTGTGCCCTGCGAGACCAGCTGCTCTGAGCAGAGCCCTTCCCCTGCACCTGAGATGAGCCCTGAGCCGTTGTACTGTAGGAGCCCAGCAACAAGAGAAGGGATGTGCCACCTCCAGCTACAGCTGGAGCTCCGTCAGCTGCAGCAGGGTTCAAACACGCTCCTAAAGCAGGCAGAAAGGCTGGAAAGCTTTGACATCAGGTACTATTAGTGCCACGTGGAGATGGATGCTGACAGCAGTCCACACCTTGGACTCCCCATGGCACCAGGAAGCTCACCTGCTTCTCCACTGCACCCCACTGCTGGAGAAACACAGATGGGACAGTGGTACAGCTACAGCTGTAACACAGGGCCTGGCTGCCTCCCTCGCCCCACAGCCACATCCTCATCCACTCCCGCAGCCACCCTCACCTCACGGAAGCTAAGCTTCCCGTCAAAGTCTTCATCCACCTCCTTGATCATGTTCTTCAGCCCCAGGTGGGTCTGCGGGGCTCCCAGCTTTTCCATCATCAGTTTCAGTTCCATCAGGTCAATGTACCCGTCCCGTCCTGAGTCGTACCTGCGGGGTGCAAAGGGGAGGGGGTCAGCGCTCATTATCTCCCATATCCCTCTTCCCAGAAGAGGAACCGTGCAAATGGATGAAGTCATGGGGTGGTTCAAGGCTTGGGGAAAGGGGAAGCTGCACGATACGGCCAGCGCTGAGATATATTAAGCTCAGGAAAGCAGCAGGCAGCTTTCAGAGCTGTCTTATCAGAGGGAGAAGTGCTCAGGGGAGCTCAGACCAAACCACCCACACAGCAGGAGCAGGGATGAACTCAGCTTGTCTCAGTGGGCTTTCCGTCTCACCCACTTGCATGTCAAGCACAAAGGTTACTTACACACAGTTTACACCATGCACCAGCACGGCGAGCCAAAGCCAGGCCACAGCCAGCTGCTGCCAGGGCTCCTGATCACTTAGAGGAGAAACAGCAAGCAGAGATCAACCACAACCTCCCAGCAGAAAGCTGCTATCTCTCTTTGCAAGCAAAACACACCCCCTCTAGCTGTTAAGAGGAAAGCCTCTGCGAACTGGTTTTGTACTACACCAGCACCCTGCTTCAGGGCAGCTGCTTATTCAGCATCACCAGCCAGTTCCTGGGGGAGCACAGCAATCCAGCTGGTGCTGGGGGCTGCACGACAGGGCTGGGCTGCAGAGGAAGCTAGTGCCCACCTCTAGGAGCAGGACCACGCTCCCCATGGAGCACAAAGGACTCTCCGCAGGAGCAGAGAGCACCCATATGAGGGGCAGAGTGCTTTAGGGACAGGGAAGACATGACCCACCATGCTCAGCCTGGGACAGTGCACCAGTTCCTCCCCGGACATCTGCCGCGGGTGGAAGTAAAGCATCCGGCCCCCCAGCAACCAGCGCTTCACACGCCCAGGGCCATCACTGGGTTTCAGAGCCCAAAGGCTGCAGGAATGGGTGCTCTGCTATCCGACAGCCCATCAACGGCCCTCCCTCAGCCTGGTCCTGCTGTCAGGGTCCAGCACAGGGCCAGGGGCTTGCACAGGAGGCCAGGGCAGGGTCTGCCAGGCTGGGCTCAGCCCCAATGGACAGCCTGCCACTGCCCTCTCACCACCATCTCAGCCCCGACAGAGTTAAATCTTTCCAACCATTCAGAAAGGAAATCCCAGGCAGTCACTAAAGCTCTCCCTGGGCAGGAACCATTCAAATCCTCCCACCCGTCATCTCTCATTGACTGTTAGCTCTCTTCCAAAGAGAGGAGGGACGCAGGCGTCCCAGACCAGACCTGCACAGCTGTGGTTACCCCAGAAGAAAGCCCTTTATAGCTGAGAAACCTCACAGTGGCAGAGGAAGCTGTGGTGGAGGAAGGCATGAACAGAGCCACTGGCCCAGGCTGCTTGCAGGTGTAGGCAGCGCAAGGCAGGGCTGCAGCCGAGAGCTTTACCCCTGCCTTCACCAGGACAGGCACAGGGTGCTTTTCCCCCAGACTGGAGTGGCCTCTGTGGCTTTCTAGAGTCCCACCACCTCCACAACCATCTTTTATACTCGCTGTACCTCTTTGTTCCCAAGGGTCTCAGTCCCACAAGCCCCAAAACAGCAGGGACATCACCACCGGGCTGGTATGCAGCCCCTGCTACCCATCTGCCTGTACACCCGGCACCTCGCAAACCCATGAGCCCCCCAGGCCAGACAGCTTTTTGGAAAACAAGGAAAGAAACCTCCATCAGAGCAGAAACCAGGTTACAGACCCGAAATGTCACCGGGAGGAAAGACAGTGGGTTCGTCACAGCAGGGAAGGCGTCACTTAACTAAGGCACACATTCACAGCATGACCCAGCCCAGCTCCAAGACACACTTTCAAGACCTCACAGAAGCATAATAAGTACAACATTTAATTGTCAATTTGTCTTTCCTTTAAGCTTGGGAGAAAGGGTGTTGAGCCATCCCTCCAGAGTGAGGCGGGTGGAGAGGCAGAGCCTTTAATCAGCCAAAGCAGCAAAGCACAGAGCGGCAGGGAAGCACTTAGGATCAGGGTTGGCATTTTTCTTTTCATCCCCAGCAAGCTCATGCTGCCCTTTGGCTGGGTGCAGAAGCAGGATGACACCAAGGCCCCACCAAGGGCTGCCCATGCAGGGTCAGGACACTGCCCGGCCCCTCTCGGAAGCATTGGGTAATAGAGGTGAAGACAGAACGAGGGCACAAGCCCAGCCTGCGCCTGCCGTGCTCATCCCACCCTTCTGCTACGGATCCTACCTCCAGGCAAACACCGGCCCGCAGCGCCTGCCCCAGCACACGCAGCTCCAGGGCTCACATCCCTGCAGAGAGGCAGCACAAAGCCAGGATTGTGAGAAACAGGTCTTGCCAGCAGCAGACCGCTGTGGCAGAGTGGCACACTGTACCAGCCACACCAAGGGGTATCCAGCACACCAGGACAGGGGACAGCTGATGCTGGGATGCACCCCGAAATCAGGTCATCGGTCCCTTGCAGTTGAGGACAGACAGAGGGACACTGAAGCCCCCAGATACTCAGTGCAGCCCTGCAGAGCAACAGCAGCACCCTGCAAACTGTTGCATTCCCTCCCCACCCCCTTGCCTCCCAAAACAGCCTGAGTATTTTAGGACCTGGGTACAGCTGCTCGGCTGCTGTGGAGCTGCACAGCCAGACTATTTAGGGAGAGGTGTATTTATAGGGCATGAGAGACAGCGCAATCCATTCCCTGCCACCCCTGGCAGGCACAGGCACTTGGCACAATGGGGCACGGTGTGAGCTGCACCTTGCTGGTCGGCCGATGCTCCCAGCCCTACCAAAACCCCACTGACTGCCTTTTGGGAGCTCCCAAAACCCCGTCTGCCTTACAGGAACTGCCTTTTGGGGCGCAGGGCTCCAGCCAGCCCCCGACACTGCCCACCCCCATGTTGCTGCCTGCAGAGCAGCCCT